>NC_052514.1:11605678-11642716 GCF_014356525.2 Nilaparvata lugens
TGTCCAACAATTTATTCTCTCAAAATGAATAAATAAAGGGACCAACTGTTGGCCAGCTCTCAGCAAATAAATACATTAACCTGTTAGATGTTTACACGGTCAAATAGATGCGGGGCCCGCATAGTCTATTTTTTTAAACTTTTTCGGGATCGTTTGTTATATTTTTTCGCCGGTAGGAAGTATGGAACAGCTTTTATTCTCCAACAGGTTTGTCATATTTCTTTATCAAGGGAACCGCGATATGTGAGCGGTATGAGCTCAGGTAACGTAGAATTATAATGTTTATGTTACACTCTGCTTTTCTCACCTGTTTCTATATTGCTCCTCATTTTCTGAGAGAAAGGCGATAAGTTGATGTTATGAACTGAATATGGGAAGCGTTTACTCTGGATGAAAATATGACAGCCAAATTAATTCATATGTTCAATGAAAAATGGAAAGTTGCTCTTCGTCTTTGTGTAGAACAGGATTCATGGGTTCATAGTATATCAACTCGTTCTTGTAGGATTGCCTGAAAAATAAAAATATGTTTTTCGTCTTTGTTTAGTACAGAATTCAAGGTTTCACAGGATATCAACTCGTTCTTGTAGGATTCTTGAAATACAATAATGTCGATTAGATGGATATTATATTCTTATTATCATTTTAGTTGACAGTAATGATAATATGATTGTGAATGAAATAGTACTTTAATATGATTAATTGACCGAGCGAAGTGAGGTCTGAGATTCAAGTCGACGGTTTGGCATGTCTCTTAATGTTTAAATGTTTATATGTTGCGCATTCACGGCGAAACACGGTAATAGATTTTCATGAAATTTGACAGGTATGTTCATTTTTTAATTGCGCGTCGACGTCTATACAAGTTTTTTTGGAAATTTTGCATTTCAATGATAATAGAAAAGGAAAAAGGAGCCTCCTTCATACGCCAATATTAGAGTAAAAATCAGACTAAAGCATTATTCATCATAAATCAGCTGACAAGTGATTACACAGATGTGTGGAGAAGCCAGTCTATTGCTGTATTTCCATACGGTCTATAGTTTCAATCAGATACTTGTGTATGAGAATACTGCATGAGGTCTACTGTTCACAGAACTACTAGTTATATTCGATGAGTGTTCTGATATCGATCAACAGTATCATAGGATTACAACGAATCGAATTATCGAATCTTAAAATAAAATACTTCAACAGCTAGTCAGATACAGGTAGTATAGAAATATAGAATTCAATTTGTGATGTAATGTTATTCACATTCGATAACTCCCTGGTCAGATCTTGTCATGAAATATGACACATTTGAATTTCAATGTTTCAATGAACGGGAATTCTGTAGGAATAATGATTTCTGATAGCTTTATTCCCCTGCCAATTTTGTTTAGAATACAATTTGAAACTCATGTTTACAAACTACTGAGTTGAATCCAGAATTACTATGTATGGCTGGAGTCACCATCAATCTAATCTTTCAGCCTGAATCATTCTCCAAATTTCTTTTGGAATTCATCCAGCCAACCTTATTTACAGCTTCTGCCCAATCAAGAATCTATATGTAAACAACTCTGATCAACTTTGTATTCCCTGGAGAAATAAACTATTGCATTCTAATTCAGCGCTTGTAGCTGAGCTAGGTGAACGGCATGAATACAAATGCTCTCCACCTTTACAGTGTAAGAAAATTAACAATGATTTTTCTCATCTACTGTATGAATATGTGAGTGTTACGCTGTTAAACGTAGGCGGTAGCCTGGTACCGTGACCGGCCTATCAACCCTAGAACAACGCAGAGCTGAGCTTTTTCATCTCTATTTTTTATTTTAGAATCTCTCGCCAGCCCAACTCTCGTACTAGTACTAATGAAGGTGGATAAAAGGATTCTGTACTCTTTTGTTTTATTACATCCATCCGTCCGTAAGCAAGACAACCCCTTATTTTTAAGATCGTCGCTACTATCTCTCTCCCCCAACCTAAAATCCTCAGCTACTAGTGCCACCTAGATTGTATACAGTCCGTCTTTATCCAGATTTTTATTTATCTGCCGCCTCCCATCTACTGTGGAAGCCTGAGGTCGCTTCTGCATCCTCACTCTCTCACTCCCTCACTCTCTCTCACATAATTGTAGAGTCCCACTCTCCCTGGTTACGTGATACTCCTTGATAAGGAACATCATCTAATGGCAGAAGCAAGTTTATAGACGGTAGGCCGAGTGTATGATATGTATAATTGGACACCATTATAGACGAAATCTCGAATGAAGGGAGAGGCTCTCGTGTCTATTAAGACTGTACGTCGCCAAGTCAGACATTATAATTTTGAGTTTCCCTGAAAAAAATTGACCGTTAACCGATAGTTGTTGTTCACCATGTTTGAACGTTTTACTATTATCAAATCCAGGAGTAGATTAGACCTACTGATCCTCAACAGAGCTGGTTCCATTTATAATACATCAACAATTTCTCCAATTTTGGAGCAAAAAAAGTTTTGGAGTAATAGTTTATCAAGTTAAATATTGGGAATATTTAACTAATATTAATATTTGGGAGTATTGGGAAAAGGGAGAAGATTAAATAAATTATTGTTAAACTGTGGAAATTCTCCCAATTTAGTCCCTTCTGATTAGAACCTAAAATAAATTTTCATTCCATGAATCAGTTTCTTCTTTATTATCACGTTATTAATATCCTAATGGGAGAGAATTCAATGGTTGATTGTTTTACTGTAGAAAATTGTCCCAATATTATTCCTCCTGATTAGTATTAGATCCCAATTTTAATTTCATAACTCACGTTTTTTCATTGTCACGTGTTAAATATCCTCCTGCAAAAGGAGAGAAATACCCTATTGTAATTTCATAACAAACTTTTTTCATTGTCACGTGCTCAATATCCTACTACTGATGAAGAGAAATTAGCAATATCTTTCCAAATTCAAATTCATGAATTCAGGGCTACTTCCTTGTTTATTTTGACAATTGGGATGAAAAGAAATATTGGACTGTAGTATGTTTCTTTATCCTTAAGTGATTGTAAATGATAAATGAATATATATAATATATATATAATATATATCATATATATATATATATATATATATATATATATATATAAAAGAACTATAGTACCCTTTGAATTGATAAAATAATAGAATGAAAATAAAAAAAAAGATAGATAGATTGTATTTTTAATTTATTGTTTTAATTTTAAAGGGTACTATAATTCTTTTTTTATATAGAAATTAGCCAATATAAATTGTAGGATTTATGAAGCATTTCAGTTCAATTAATGCTTTTTCATCATTTCACCACTTAATAAAACCGCATTAATGACAAAAATAAAGTGCTAATCGATGGGATACAGCAGTTGTTTATGAGCTTGAAAAAACAACTGCAGCTGTAAATCGGATATTTTGGGGAAACCCCAGGCAACATTTTAAAAATACGACTGGTGTAAAATAACTTATTGCATCGCACCCACTGAACCGTGGATTCCCATCAGTTCTGTATTAAATTATAGCTGGTTTCGTGATATAAGTGCTCGGACTCGATTTGAGGGTGTCACCCCTTCGCAATGAACTCAACACCCCCTCTCTCCCATCATATCGAGGAGGTTTTATGAGCAATGCAATATCACAGGAAGCACACACCTTATCTACACGCTTGCAGACCGGGAATTATGTCGATATCAACCTGCTAATAATAACAACTGCCGTTTGGGATCCGATTCCCCAAAGTCACTTTCATTTATCAGGAGTGCGAGTGGCTCGTAAAATGTTTTTCTACTGGGATTTCATGTTCGTATACTTCGAGACTCGATAAGTGAATGGTCAGTTCGATTGAATTTATCGACTAATTCAGGGACAGTCTCCTCTCAGCACGGTTAGACATCCAATAAAAATTCCAGATTTTATTGTAATAAACTTAGTACTATTTATTGGAAAAACGTAGATATAGTTCCAGCCAAAAACTTCCAGGTTTTATCAATCATTATCAATGACTATTTTTAATGTCTGGTTAGATCTATGGTCGTCTTTTCAATAAATTTTTCAAAAAGCCAAGCAAATTTTCTCTTATTCTCTCCAATATTCATCTTGAGAAATAAAACTTAATTCGGTCTCCCTCTGCCTTCTCCCCTATCCTTTCTTACTCCCCTTTTCCTTCTTACTCTTTCTTCTTGGTTTTTGATTTCTTTTTAAGTTTAGTATTTTTCTTTTCAAATCTAGTGATTTTTCTTTCAGTTTTTTTATTGTTTCCTTTCACTAACTTAATTTATTTCATCTTTTTTTTCCTGAAAATTTAAAATATCTAGATATTCAAACACTCGGCCTCTGCGCACAGTTTTTTCAACCTTGCGGGGACCTTCCTTATTTTTATTGTATTATTTAGTTTAATACTGTGTATTATTATTATTATTATTATTATTATTAATCGTAGAGCTCCCGAAGTGGAAGACGCTGAGTAAAATCATGATCATCGATTTTTATTAGACTTGGCGGTTTTCTTGTTCGCCCTCCAGCTTTTCATTCTCTGAGAAAATGCAGCTTTTCTTTCTTCACTCCATCTGTGAATTAATATAACTGTGTATTATTATTATAATGTTTTTCTAATTCCTAAGTTTTCATCTTTTGTTATTATTATTAAGGATAAATGAACGATTTTGATTTTTTTTATATAATTCAATTTCATTTATTGCCAATTAGAATATTCAAGACATTACAAACTCTTTATAATATAACATATGATTAAAAATATAATCAAATAAACATAACTATTCATACATATACTTGAATAAAATGAAATAAAATATAAAATCCAGCCATCACCAGTAGAAAGAAAGACTTTTCTAGGTGGTGAGAATTGCAAAACAGTGAAAGAAAAACATAATATTTTGATATAATGCAGAACATCTATGTTAAATTTAACTAATAGAAGCTTTAGAACAGCAGAATCATAAAAAAATCAACAAATTAATATCGTGCAGAGAAAAGACTATAAAATGAAAATAAAATAATTAAAATTAAATTGCTATATTTATGGTGAAGAAATATTCCCCCTTAATCCACTCATTTGATAATGAGTAAAATCATTTAATTTATTTATTTATTCGTGGACAGAATCACAAGTCATATAAATATGATTAGGAAAGAACAACAGGCTTGGCCCAAATCTATTCCATTCCCAAATTTTGATAAATTAATAAAATGTCTAAAAAATAGGTTATTTTTCTATTTATTTAATAACAAATAAATTCCCCTCTTTTTAATAATTTTGAAATTCAAGTCGATGTGATACTCCAAAATATTTCTATTCTCTAGGGATATCCATCACATCTTAACGACTACACGGAAGGTGACATAGATATGAATCATATACGAATATCAAAAGAAGAAGATTTCATCTTTGAAAGATGAGTTTTTACCCACAACTTCAAATGTTCCTGGTTGATGAATAGCAACTTTGCTTGTAGAGTACACACACTCCAGATTCAAAATAAGGATAGGATAAATTGAAAATATCATCATACTAGATCAAGAGAATGTTTCATTATTGAGGGCCTTAATTTTTTCCAACGTTTATAAACTAGAAATTCAACCAAAAATATGTATTAATTTGAATTTCTGTTTGTTTCAGTGCTGGAAAAGCTGTCAACGACTGCAATTCAGCTACAAGAAACTCTGTTTGAAAAATTCAGACTGCGTAAGTACTCTTTTTTATTTCACTTCTGAGTTTTGTGACTCTTGATTTCCCTCTATGGTTTGTATTGTATGCCAGAATCGTTTCAAATGTAAAAAGTCTACAATTATATCCAAACATTGCCGTCATGCTATCTGTAGAAGATGAATTGTGTTTTCTGTACAACTTGAAAATTGGGGAAACCCGTTCAATACCTAATTCAGTCATGACAATATTTGTGATGAATGTTTCTGTGATTTTTCTAGCTTTCTCAAAAATTTATCAAGTTTTTCAACATTTTTCAATTTATTAATGCATTTCCAAGTTTAATAATCATTTGTTCAAGTTTTTCAACATTTTCCAATTTATTAATGCATTTCCAAGTGTAATAATCATTTGTTCAATCTTTCTAATCAACCCAGATACAAAATATTTAGTATAAACGGTATTGTGATTTTGGACTGTAAATTTTTGTGATTCTTATGAAAGTGTTTACAAAACCTCATTTAGACTTTTTTTATCAAAATTAGGAAGAGAAACAGTTTTGGGTTCATCCTGTTGATTCTCTCCCAATCATTGAATGTTGTAATTGTAGAATGAAATTAATATTATGGAGAGTTTTTTTTTTCATTTCTTGTATTCACGACAAATAGCCTAATTTTATTTTATTTGTACTTTATTTTAATTTAAAGTTGTGAAAATTTGTTTTGGTATGGCACCTGCTGAAAAACCCATGGTTTTAGCAGGACCCAACATTGTAAAAAATTATTTTCCAATAAAATTGATTGATTGATTGATTGATTGAGTATTCAGCAGGCTAAATCTCTCAACACATTTAAACAATTGATTATATATATAGTAACATCCAGTTAACAAAATATCACGGAAATGTCCAGAAAAACACTCTACTTAACTATAAATAGATTAGGAAAACTCTATTATGTGGCTATTATTCTCATATTCCACCTTACTTCCAACGAAAACCAGCTAAACAAGAAAATCCTCACTCACTCATTTCAATACACCTTATTTCCCTTTGAGCATGGAACTGTAGTTGCATAAGATAGGACACAATATATAGGCTACAAGTTTGCGAGGTGATTTTTGATGTGAGACAAACAATCAGCGAGTAAAAGCGCTGAGAAAAGACGATAAAGAATAGAATGAAACGAAGAAGTTGTGAACTCCAGATCACTGCTTCAATATTAATGCGACCTCTCACACCTCTGTCCTTTACGCTCTTTATCGTAGATTTACTCTCTTTCCTCCTTCCTCTGTTCTTTATGTACGGTATCCCAGATAAACTCTTTTTCCTTCTACTCCCATCTCTGTCCTTTACGCTCTTTATTCCAGATCTACTCTCTTTCCTCCTTCCTCTGCTCTTTATGTACGGTATCCCAGATAAACTCTCAGTTCCTCCCTGCTGCAATCCCCCACAAGCACCTTCATCAACCTCTCAATCGTTTTTTCAACCCCTGGCTGAGTTTTGTGTCGTCTTATCAGCCACGTGTTCGACCCTCAAAGCGTCACACAACTCATCTCTCAAATCGGCACAGATTTGCGCCACAAATCTTGTGATCGAGGGAAATTTTCACAAAGCTAATGTACCCCCATTGCAACCTTGAAAATATATAACTAATAGTGAGTAGGTTTTTGATTTTGTATTCAAATTTTTCAAATAAGTGCAATATTTTTAAAGTTTTTAATTTATTGTGATACATTCTGTGATTCATTTAGAGTATAACATCAAACTTCAAAATTCTCAATTTTTCAATTGAATTTTTGAATTCCTGGACCGAAAATCAAGTGACGAAGCAGTGTGTGACTACATAACCTTAACTTTTGGACAACATTAACATTTTATCAAAATTTTTGGAGAGAAATAGTACAGGCTAAGCCTAGTTTTTCCTCCAATCTCATAATTGTATTATGATTATAGTGTTTCATACAATAAAAGAATAAATGAAATAAATAAATGAAAAATATAAGTTATTCCATTAATGATAATTGGAAAAGTAGTGGAAAATTATGTTCAGTTTATAAATTATCAAATTTTAATAGATGATGCTCATGTAGAAGAATAAGCTATTATTTTAATGAGACCGATTACAATTACAATCTCGAACTCAAATCTGACAGATAAATTCATGTTTGAGTAAATTGGTGTATAATATAGATTGAACACTATATTTCATATTTATTCCTCAGGCTATATAACAACATATTCAAACACTTGAAAATTATTTATACTGCAATAATGATTGGAAGAGAACAACAAACTTTTTCTCGACTAAACGTTAATATATATTGTAACAATGTCCAAAGAATGGGTTGATGTAATTTGAATGTGCTTATACTAAAAAAATTCAAGTAGAGACTAGATTTTAAAATATTTCACAATATTATGATGACTCATCAACAATGAGTCAGTGGGTGGTCTCCTATCAGGTCTATTTCAATTTGGCGCAACTATTGCCAAGTTCATAACTGACGCAACAAAAAATGTAGTCACGGAACAACCAATTGAAAAATCATAGTCGCCAAACGGTAATGGTGATTTGGAATCACTTCAGTTCCGTTCATGTCAAGATGGCGTTTTGGCATCAGAGATTGAAACTCGGCCGAATCGTTTTTATCGCACTAAATCTGCGGAAGTCGTTCAATGAGTTGGCAATTTCCTTTTTGGAATTGTCTGTCAGAGTGCAGCCCAACTAAGTTAAATTATTTTGTTGACTACTTTTTTGTCTCTGAAGAATCAATCAACAAGAACACAATTTGTAGCTGGGCCAGGTTTCTTCAGGGAAATCCAGTATTATGTCCGGTTGAAGATTTTTAATGCTTATCATGATTATAATTATTTCAATTCTAATAAATAAATGATGCTGGCTCTAAATGATTCTTCTTGAGATCAGTCCAACTGAGTCACAACTCGCTCCCAACTGAGCCACAGAGATCGCCTCATGTACATTGAGAACGTCTGGAGTTACTTATTTTCACGGGTATCTGGATATTACTTTCCAATTGTCAATTTTTAAAATTCGGTATGGCATAAAGCATACATTATTCTTAATGATATAGCAGTATTAATCATTAGTACCATCGATTATGGATTACAGTAATATATAATTATTATTGAACGAAAATCCTAAATAAATGCTGCAAATCACCCCGAAAACCTCTGCTACTGCAGACATTGACAACAGGGCTAACAGCTAGATGGAAATTCGATGAGAACTATTATCAAAAAAAATTTTTGGATAAGTATTTTTGGATAAATTTTTTGGATAATAGTTCACATCGAATTTCCATCTAGCTGTTAGCCCTGTTGTCAATGTCTGCAGTAGCAGAGGTCTTCGGGGTGATTTGCAGCATTTATTTAGGATTTTCGTTCAATAATAATTATAATATATTGATTAGCATTTGAATAAATGCATTCTCTATTTAATTCCATCTGTGGTTACAGTAATACTTATATCATTTCCTAAGATGTCTTTGAAGACAAAGTCTTTGACGTCGTCGTCTTCATGAATTATGCTGTGTTGGAATCTTGAGCTGATCCTATTCCGGCAGTTATCTTTAGGCCAATCTCGGCTTCCCTATGCACCTTCTTTCTTCTGGCTTACGTGATTTCCGAGCCTTTCCGAAGTGTTGTTGAAAATATGTTCATTTTGTTGTAGGATGTCGGCTGCAAAGCGGCCTGTCACTTTGCGGAGGAAGCGAGCAACTACGTGCCACGAGCTCCCGTCCTCGTGCAACGTGGCGAGGAGGTGCTCATGAACGACGGCCACGAGACAAAATGGCCGAAACCAGCGCCCGAGCTGGAGGGACCCTGGGTCTATCTAGTTATGCGACGCCTCAAACACCCTGGTAGTTCCTGGCGACAGATCACTCAAACCCTGGACCGATCCGCAAGGATCCCGACTGGTGGGATGGTGAGGGTGTTAGTGGTAAACCGCAGTGGTTTGGCGACCATATACGGACCTGCAGAGGAGATAAAGAGACGGGAGGACAAGGGATGGAGACTGAGGGAGGTGTCCGTGATTCACCAGGAGGCGGTGGTGATCGCAGAGATCGCCTGGGAGGCGAGACATCCGGGAGCGCTGTACCTGGTCACCTGGGAGGTGGCTGGAGGTGGACTCAGAGGAAACCTGCTCTTGTCGTCTACATGTGTCGCCTTGTCTCTGTGGCCTGATACTCAGTTCCATGTACAGGTTAGTTCAATTTAATTTTTCTTCATAATTCAACTCGTGTATTCACTCCTATTCTTCCTTTTTCTTCACTTTTTTGTACCTTCACAACCTCAATTCTTTATACTGTACTACATTATACTGTTTCCTTATTCTTTATTAGCATCATCCTTATCCTATATTCTCCTACAAAATCACTTCTTCCATCATCCTTCTCATCCAGTTTTCTCCTAATATTGATTTTTGTTGATTAATTATCAACATTCCCCCACAAATCAACATATATTTCATATTCTCCACTGAATCACTACTTCTATTATCATGAATGTCGTTTAGTTCTCTCCTTATTTTGATTCATTGTTGAATAATTATTATCAATTCATAATTATTTCATAAAAATAATAATTATTCATTGTACTCTCTTACTCACTCTCTCTCTCTTACTTTCTGTTTAATATTCACATTCTCTCCTTCTGTCTCTTACCATTACTCTCTTTCTCTATTTCTTCAGTTTTCTTGCATGTCACGTGATTAAGATAAGATTTGACAGGCTTCGCTCCCCATTTTGTTTGGAATTAGTTGCAACAGCAAACACCATCAGTCATCGTTGGCCGTCACTCCCAAATAAGATAACAACGCTGATAAAAATAGAATTATGGTGAGAGGGAGAGAGAGTGAGTATGTGAGTAGGAGAAAAAGAGGGAGTGAAAGAGAGTGTGAGGAAGAGAGAGAGTAAAGATAGATATAGTGAGAGAGAAAAAGAGAAAGTGAGTGTGAGAGAGAGAAAGATATAGTGAAAAGAGAATAAGGAAGAGAAACACAGTCTCCCATCTGCCATCATTGAAGCACACCAATATTAGTTCTTATCAATGCCCAGTAAAATGCTGGTAATGAATTTCTATTTTCAGTGTAAACTCTGGCTGGTTATCAGTACGTTTGTGCCAGACAGTCAATCTGTAGACTGGAAGTTCAGAGACAGAATCAATAAAGGGTAATAATAGACTCCTCAAGGGATTAGACACCTTTTTATCTAAATCCTGACAAATGGAGGGGTTGTTGACGATGACTTTTACCTTCATTATCGGAATTCAACGGGAAATTTAAAATATTGAGGGTGTTGAGTTTTCCAAGTTTGAGAGAGAAGTTTCACATTGAAACAATCATAATCGAGCTTGAAGGTTAAAGAGTTAAAGGCTAAATCAATTCAAATTTCATCTATTCTATCAGGTTTCATATGAGCAGTTGAACGAAACATAGCGAGTTTGAATTAATTTGTTTTTCCAGATTGATTTCTACATAGATTGCAGGTTTAATGCCTAGTGAGATCGGACTTTGCAACTAATTTAATTTAAACATAGCGAGCTATCGGTGAATAAACACTTATTCATTTCAAAATTAGTACAATAATTGAACGGTCGAAAGGAAAGGTTCATTTCGAAATTAGTACAATAATTGAACGGTCGAAAGGAAGGGCCACATCAGACTGACAAATTTTTTATTTTTTAATTGATCGAATAAATTTTATTGGTTAAAAAAAATACTTAGAATAATGAAAGTTTAGATCATTTTAATCTTCATTGAAATGCAATGATTGCATTTGCATTGAAACAATGTAATGTTCAAGAAGTGAAGATTGAGTCAGTATCTTATTATCTATACATATAAAAGGGAAATGGCACTCAGTCACTGACTGACTGACTGACTCACTCACTCACTCGCAGAACTAAAAATCTACCGGACCAAAAACGTTGAAATTTGGTAGGTATGTTCAGTTGGCCCTTTAGAGGCGCACTAAAGAACGGATTTGGGTTCCAAAATCTGCGTTTTTCCAGCTTTTTTTAGCGTTTTCTCAGCTTTATCGAGAACAAATGAACAGAAAATGTTCAAATTTAGTACAGAAGCTCAGCTAAGGTGCAATAATGTTGTGTTAGCAGGAATTTACAGGGTACGCGCCACCTTCGTCCTCCGACACACCCAGAACCTGACAGGAGTGGACAGCGACTATCTCATCCATCGACACCGTACGCCAGCGACAGGGAAAGACTGTTTTGAAAGAGTCTCGAATTGGCGTGTGCGTTAGGCGCCAAAACCGGACACTTTTACATTCGTACAGAAACGACAAAGTCAGACACATCGAATCTCTGACACTTCCAAAACAGGACGGTTGGGTTACACTTCTTGGACGGACTGTACTACGCAGAGCTGTCTTGTTTGATGAATCCCCATGTGTAGGCTATTCTTAACAAGACCATTGACAATTATTTCTGAAACCTATCACTCTTTTCTATCTCTCTCCATAGTAATATCGGGCAATGACTTACCTTGTAACTGTATTATTCCTATTTTGTGCAGTTGTCTCTCTTTTCTGCATTTATTTGGAGCATAAATAATAGAGCTATTAGTAAATTTCTTGACACAAAACAAAAATAAATTAACTTTATAGTTCAATTATTGTCAAAATTATTGAGTACACTGAAACCTCTCGATAACTTTATAATTCGTAGTTTTGCCATCAAAAACACTGTAATTAGTATTCCCATAAAGATAAATACACTAATATGCAATTGTAACTGATAACTCCAGTAATGAGTTCATTGAAAGCTTTATGGATTCACATATAATAATATAACTAGAGACACCCTGGGTTAAAGAACTCGCTCATTAACAGTTGTTTTGATCTCTGAAATCTTTTACAAGTATGTCAAATTAATATTTAACAATATTTTCTAATATCCATTCATAGAGGCTATATTATGAATTGATTATGGGTAATGATGGGATCAGTATCCACGATACAATTTTTCGAATTTGGTTCTATCAGCCTCGATATTGCAGAGCTTGATATATATTCGTCACCCTCCAAAATTTGTATTAAACGCTTGGTCCCGTAAGCTACAAATTATAGAGGTTCTACTGTGTTGAATGTAGTCTACAGGAGGGTGAATATACTCGAACATTGAGTATTTTGAAGATAATAAAATTTGTTAGTATGGTTTTCATTTTGAATTTCCTCTTATTTGAAAACCAGCAATAGACCTTTGAGACAATGGGTCTATCTTTTCATATTCCCTAAAAACTACCTGATTGTTATAAGCTAATTTTAGTATGTGCTTCCTCAACATAGAAATACCCTTCTCTTGGAATATAGGGATGTAGAGGCATATTTATATAAGATAGAATTCCTGGAAGATTGAATATGTGAGCTTGTTGTTAATGGAAATGAGTAGAATACAAAAACTTTGAAAAGTATAGTAAAGTTGAATGGAATCAACTTCAATTATTGTATGGCAAGATTACGATACTTATGAGCTCTACTACTTAGAAATCCTATTCTATTAAGCGAGCAATTTCTATATATTTTTATGTTTATCTGGTTATTTTTATATCTGGTTATTTAAATCCAATGGATCTCAAATACGGCTCTAACGATTTTCACGAAATTTTTAACATGGTTGGTTCATGATATAAAAATTCGATTGCACTAGATCTCATCCCTGGCAAAACTCGCTGAAGGACATTAAAATGATAATTCATCCTTGGAAAAATAGTTGAGACTTTCGTCGTCTGTGGATAATAAAGTGAGTGAGCGAGTGCATCTGTGGAAAATCAAAATATCTCATCCCCGAAATTCATAAACTGACGTATAGCCAGTTGTAAAATATAAACACGACCTCAAAATCAAAATTCAGGGAAGAAACAGTTTTGGGCTGTGCCTATTAGTCCTTCCCCAATCATTTTGTTCTGTTTATCAATAAATAAATAACCAGCGAAACTCGGTGTCCCGATATTAGATTGTGAAACAAGATAATTGTACTGGGATGTAACTGGTAGTTCTGTGAACAGTAGACCTCACGCAGATTTATCATCCACAAGTATCTGATGTCACCTGTTTGAAAAGTTAACAAACTCAGTTCACATTTGAATTTGTATTCTATATATGATAATATTATAATTCATCCAGTTCTGTGATAATCTTTCCATCTGATGAGAATTAATTTTTTACAATAAAAATAATATTATAATTTCTTCAGTATTATTTAGTTCATTTGATTATTTTTAATTAACAATATTGAATTATTTTTCTTCAAAGTGACAATATTGATAATGATGGGCACGCATAATAATACCAATATCGGGGCACCGAGCTTCGCTCGTTATTTATTTATTGTTAAACAGAACACAATTCTTTAAAATGATTGGGGAAGGACTAACAGGCACAGCCCAAAACTGTTTCTTCCCCGAATTCTGATTTATACACTATAAATAGTCCAGAAAGTAAGCTATGTTCCATACACTTGAATTCAAATTCAATTTTCAGTCCAAAAATTTAAAAACAAAAAACTTCTAATTTAGATTATTTACAAACCAAATTGAATAACAAAGTAACACTCACTCTTCACTCGAAATTGTCAAATAATGAATAGCTTTGAAAATTATGATATTCTCTAGTTTAGATTGATCATCATGTCATGTCAACTGATCAGATTATATTGATCGAGTCGATTAAAATTTCTAGATAATATTTTTGCTGATTGCTTACACAGCTAGAAATAATTCTGTCTCTCTCCCACACACGCATCTTCTGTTTCGACAGACGACGAAATTATCATCTGTTTTTCCATGGATGCATAGTTGTTATCTTTTCATGTCCTTCAGCGAGTTTTCCCAGGGATAATACCTAGTGCAATCGAATTTTTATATCATAAACCTACTATGTTCCAAATTTCGTGAAAATCGTTATAGAGCAGTTTTTGAGATCTGTTGAACATAAATAACCAGGTAACCAGATATGAACATATAAACAGATATGCAGAAATTGCTTTCTTAATATAATAGGATGACTGAGAAACAAAATAATAAAACCAAAGACCTTAAAGATGCATATCTCTCCAAGGTCTTTGATTGAAACTGTAGACCTTATAGAAATTGACACGGCTTTTCCAGACATCTGTGTAATTCACTTGTAGCTGATTGATTATAAATAATTCAGAGTATGGACGAATTCATTTTTTTATTATCTTTAGAATGCAAAATTTCAAAGAACCTTGTGTATACATCGACGCGGAGTTGAAAAAGGAATACTCCTGCCAATTCTCATCAAATTCTATCAACGCGTTTGGCCGTAATTGCGTTACATACAGACAGACAAAAGAAAATCCGAGTTAAAACATAGACCTCTCTACGTTCGGTCAATAATCTGTGATTTTTTTATAATTATCTAAAAACAATTAAGCCGTCCATTACAATCATTGAGAGAAAAACCAAAGAGATGCTCATATTATCTTCTCAAATCTTTAACAATACTCTAAAAATACATTAACAATACGCTACCGGTAATTCATGAGTAAATACTGATATGGTCGATTTCAATGAACATTAAATGAAATGGTTGTTTTCTTTTAAATCTCTATACTTGAGCATTCTGTTAATTTCGAACAGAGCTTACTTTCACGGGGTTTTCTCAGATGATGCAACAATCACTGAGGAATCTCCAACACAGATTTCAATAAACCAGGAGAGAGTCATCTAAAATTAAAATTATTAGTGCTATATTGCTAATTATTATTGCCAATTATTAATGTTTTCAGAAAATTATTAATGCCATAGATGTTTCTTAATTAAATGATAATTTTTGGAATTTCAATTATTATAATATTTTTCGCATTCCCATTTTTCATTTTTTTTTTATTTTGAATCCCTTCATTTGGGTCACTCGTTTAGTCGAATAATATCGGGGAACCGAGCTTTGCTCTGGAGTGTGAAAGCATAGAAAATTTGTAACGAAAGATTGAATTTATAGTTTATATTCATTTTCTCAGTCGTACAATTATTTTTACAGTTATATGAGGAGGCACAACAGGCTTATGCCCAAAACTGTCCCTTTTCAAATTTATACTACAGTCCAAATCAAAATTCAGGTTAAGCTACTATCACTCATCAAAATAACAATTTATTCACACTCCAAAAAACAAACACATTATCAATAAATTACAAATATATATACGGTACTATGAATTCGATTTTAGAATGATATACTATTTTTGCTACAATATTTGTTAATATATTATGTACTATTCTACACTAACAGAATCTAGTTACTATTTTGGACTTTCTGAAGTAGCCTAAACATGTTTTCTAAAAAAAAGAGAAATGAACGAGAATAAGTTTTTCTTGTTGAATTTTTCTTTTCGTGAGATCAGCTGAATGATCCCACACATGCACTTGTTCACTCATTTCCATTACGGTATCGACAGACGACAAAATTTCCAGCTGTTTTTCCAAGGACGTATTTATCCTTTTGATGACCTTCAGCGAGTTATTCCAGGGTTGAGACCTAGTGCAATCGAATCATAAACCTACTTTGTTTGAAATTTCTTGAGAATCGTTGGAGCCGTTTTCGAGATCCGGTCACATACAGATGTACATATATAAACATAAAAACATCTAAACATATGAACAGAAATTGCAATAGTATAGGACAGTACAATTATATAGTATTTATATAGTATTATTCGGTTATATATCTAACACAGAAATCTCTCTCAGCAACGACTATATAAACGCTTAACACAGGTTGCTAGGGAACGATAATAATGAGAATATGTGATGAATAATCTATCCTTTTCTAGGCGAGCAATATTCCTGTATCACAGATATCCAAAAACTTCAACACTAAAATGTGAATATTCTTTGAAACGGTTTGATATAAATTGATGGGCGATTTCCACCATTCATTATCTCTTGTAATTCTATTTTTGAATCTTGTATTAAAACAATCCCATGAAAAATGTTTGATTCAATGTGGCGGAACCGATATGTCAGACCAAAATTTTGAAGCTACCTACAAAACCTTTTTTTAATTTGAATAGGATTCCCAGTGGAGCCCACTGTCGAATTATCTTTGGAAATGAACATAAAGCTCTTTTCCTATTAATATTAAGCAGTAGGCCTATGTGAATCCATAGAACTTCATAGGTTTCTCCGTATGGGTAAATGATTCAGAATCAAAATTCAAATTCGTTAAATTAATAATACCAACGACATAGCAACTGCCATCACAAATTTATCATTAATATTACGCGAATGCTACTGAAGGATAATAGTCAGGCAGACACACAGGAGCAAGTTATTTTATCTCATGTATTTTCAATGTTATTTTTATATCCTGAGAAAGGACGAAGAAGTGAGTAAAATATTTTGTTGTTCAATAAACTTGACCTGTAAAAAGGTTCGAAGAGTGCGTGTTCAAAATTTGAAGCTGATGGATCAACTTTTTCTAAAGTTATTGTAGTACATTCAAACAAACAAACCCACAGACCGACAACAACTTTTAACTTTAGTAAAAAGTAAGAACTTGCTAACGCTCGTTCATCAATAAATATTATTGTGAAAACAATGGGCGGTATTATCAAGTGAGGAGCACATAAATTGAAGGAGTCAAATTATTTTCTCAGTGTAAGGGATTGTATATTTTACAAGAGTGTGTTTCTGAGGGATAATAGACCTATAGTGAGAAAGTGAAGAAGAGAGGATTTAATAGAATTGCTGCTTTAGTTTTTTTGCACAACCGGCCCTCTCTCACATTCAACTATCAACCCTCCAGTGCGATGCTACATCAACTATATTATACAATCCTACTCAGTGGAATGGGGGAATTCACAATATTACAAGCAAGAGTTAATAGTAATGAATATAATTAATTGACACAGAAAATCTAGGAATGTAGGCATGGAAAAGACAAATTCAAGATAAGTAGAAGATAATGTGTCTGAAGCATTGTATGAAATAATAACAAAACCCTCAGGGAAAAGAAAGGAGAGAAGTATTAAAAATATTGCTAATCACAATGAATGTAGAATGCAATTTTAATGTTATTTCACACTGTGTGAAATTAATAAAAGTTATTGATTTATAACAGGATATTGATTTATAGAATAATATCCTACAATAATAATATTGTGAACTATAAACTATAAACCTTATACACTGATTTACATAAAATGACAGTATTGCTTATTAAATGACAGTATTATATAAACGATTATTTTCCTTGTATGAAAAATTTAATAATGAGAATGAAGATTGAATGCCATTTGAATTGTCAATTCTGTGAAAAGGTGTCAATTCTGTAAAGTAGTATAGCTCCCATTAGCACACAACCGGGTAAGAGATAGATTAGATCAGATTAGATTTCTTTATTTATGTATGTTACAATATATACTGGCTTATTGGCCTACACCAATTTACATTGAATGACGATAATGCTAGTTATTCAACGAATTTCACAAAGTATAAATAATTAATAAATGAGTATAAATATAGAATGCAATAAGAATAACGATAATATAATAATGTGATGTAACTTCATAAATCGGCGGTGTTTCAACAAATAATTGTCGATTCTTTGAAGGATATAAAATATCCTTCTCATCAACACCCGACTGGAAGAGAGAGAGAGAGGATGAGAGTGTGTGTGTGAGAGAGAGAAAGTGGCGCAGGAGTGATAGAGAGATGGTTAGATAGAGGAAGGGAGAGAGAGAGAGCGAGAGAGAGTGAGAGAGGAAGCAATAGAACTAAATAAGGTTGAGATAAGAGACAATGTCAGACAGGAGTATTGTCCAATGAATAGTCACACACACTATTTCTCCAGTCACACTAAGTTATGAATAGAATAATTCCAAGAAAGTACAGTCTGTGCCAAAATTCAAACCAGTTTACGTCCTCGCCATTCTTCCCGCAAAACTTGCATAGCCGACAAGAGATGATAGCGACAACCAGAGACTGTTTTCCAGGTAGAGAAATTAGTCACGGACTCGCCCCGCCAAAACAAGACACTTCTTTTCAGCACAAGAACGTCAAAAACAGCCACCGCCGAAACAAGACTGAATTTCAGTGCTAGGATGGATGTGTCTGACTTTGACGGTGGTGTATACTGACGTCGCCCCGAATTTACAATAACGTCAAAGATACGCTCAAAATTAGCGTTTTTTTTTTTTTTTTGCTTTTTCTAAGATTTATCGAGAACAAATGAACAAATGAACAGATATTGTTCAGATCTAGTACAGAAGCTCAGCTAGGCTGTAATAATGTTGTGTTAGAAGGAATTTGAAATATCGCCAAAGATACGCCCAAAATCTGCGTTTTTCCAGAGTTTTTTGCGCTTTCTCAGCTTTATCGAGAACAAATGAACAGAAAATGTTCAAATTTACTACAGAAGCTCAGCTGGGATGTAATAATGTTGTGTTAGAAGGAATTTGAAATAACGCCAATGATACGCCAGAAATTAGCGGTTTTTTGCGTTTTCTCAGTTCTTTCATCAAGTAATAGACAGAAAATGTTCAAATTTGGTACAGAGGTTTAGCTAGGGTCTAAAAATTTTGTGATGAGGTGACTTTAATATTTCATCAAAGATACGCCCAAAATCAGCATTTTCCCAACGTTTTTCTCAGCTTTTCTGCGTTTTCTCAGTACTTTGACTTTCTGATGGAATGAAGCATGCACAAATGAAAAATGCAGGCGAGCGAAGCGAGCCCGCTGATCTTACTTTTGGACGATCCAGGAAGCGAGCCTGACGGCTAGTTTCCTTTATAATTATTGTACTATTTATTAGAATTACTATTAGTAGGCTACTTTTTATTTTCATTTATCTTGCCTTCGCTGTTTTTTTCATGTTTCAGTATTATTTACATTGTACTGTTCTCTTTACGAACTAACAGCTAGCGCACAAGCCTGACTTTGCTGGCTGTGCCAAAGATTTCTTATTCACATTTGTCTTAAATATCTTGTATTTTGGCGGAATAAATATTCTATATTCATATCAAGCAATGAGAAAGCTGAGAAACTACAGCAAAATATCAATATGGTTTACTGAAATCTCTTCGATTTCTGCTCTCTATTCTTTCGCTCACGTAGTTCTCAGAGTTTTTTATCCGGGATTGAGCAAACTAAAGCTTTCTACAGAGCTGGCCCAAGTTTCAGCATGTATTTCAGATAAGTTGAAATGGAAGTTTGTAGGCGCGAGGGATTTCGTATCAGAGATATGGAATGACAGAAGAGGGCGGATTTCACAATGGCGCCAAGAACGTTCACTTCTCAGAAAATCTCCAAAATATTACATCGGCTTTGGTGGGAACAATAACAGGCTACGCAAGAAAAATGATAGTTTCTTATTTATTTGCAACTTTTTTTTGTTTCTTATCTGAGCTATTCCACACATCCTCTTTATATCCTGCAACATTTTCAGCCAGTTTTTCAACATTTCGCTTTTTTCTTTCTCCAGCATCTCATAGATTGTTATTCATATTTTCACTCAAGGTTTCTTTATTTTCCAAGAATTTCTTTACTCTGTTTTTTGACAAACTTCAGTAGGCCTATTCTCGACAATGACTCAACTATCTCTCTCAAACTTTCCAATTATCTTATTGGTTTATCATATGTTTCTCTTTCAAGTATTCTATTTTTGTGTTTTACATACAATCCCAATTATTACATTATTCTATTACCTATTACCTCTTTCTGGCGTTCTTTCATAGAACTCCAGTGGCATACTCTATCAAAGTGATATTTCCACATACCGTAATGAATTTTCCAACATAAATTCAATTAAACAAGTTGAGAGTTATTTCAATGACAACAGCATTGATTTTCAAAAGGATTATTGGGATTGAAAGCCCTTGATTTGAGTTTTTGTTCAATAATAATTCAGAATTTCATATCCAATTGATGAGAACACTATGATATAGTGGAAAATTACAAATTTATTCGGAAAGAAACACAAACATGCTCCAACACCTATTGTGTCTCACCAAACAGTGTGTTATAAGACTTATAAAATTTATCAAATTAGGTCAATTACCTCCCTTGTTGGTTTCTTACTATTTCTATAATATGTGGACCACACCTGTAACTCCTACAATGTATATGAAATACATTACACAACCTTGAAACATTTAATCAAAATTAAGAAATGAAGAAGTTTTTGGCAAATCTTCTCTTATTGTATTCATTATCGATGATTTTATGCCAATTAGTGAATTGATAAATGAACTTCTCATGTATTGTTCACCTTGGAACTGTTAATTATACTATCAGTAATTGCAGCAGTTTCAGGCAAATGCATGTTGAATCTTCCGGTAACAATATCTATTGTAAATGATTAAGTTTGTAGAGTGAATATTGATTTCTTCAATGTTGTTTTCCATCACGAACTGCTTATTATTAAATCACTTTTTGCTATTAGAAAAAACGACTAGCAGTTTTTTCTAATAGCAAAAAGTGATTGAATATTGATGTTGTGGAATTATCCCATAATAGACTTGAGATATTGTAATAAATCAATTACTAATTAAATTCATAACTGATAAATTGATGACAAATAATGAATTAATCAATGAATTTGTCATGTATCATTAACTGTTGCTTATTATTATATCAGGAATCATGTATCATTAACCTCCAAACTTTTGTTTATTATTATATCAGGAATTGGAGCAGTTTTAGAAATATTCCTGTTCCCGAATCCTCCCGTATTGTTTAGTTAGCCTATTGACAATGAACGAATTTTCCCCTTTTGATGTTGTGTTGAGTTAATAAATTTAACCTATTGCTTATGAATGACTTTTTCACTTTTCATGAATGAATTAATAAATTTTTCACGTTTTGTTCCAGGTGGAACTCATGAATCCCAGTGCACTGGAACAACAAAAAAGTGAGGAATTAATCGTGGACACTCATAAGGGAATCGAGAACGTGATCCTACCTCAGACTGACGATCCGTCCCTCCTCAACGCCTTCTCCTCCTCTCCCTCATCCTCCTCCTTAGACTTATCCTTCTCCTCAGACTCTTCTTCCTCATCCTCAAACTCACTCCTCCTCAGAGTCCTCAACAGTTCGAGAGCAGACATAGAGCTGAGTGACCCTCAGCTGCAGCCGATTACGACGCGGCAAATGACGGCGCAGTTTGTTGCCGCTGGGTTGGCTGCCCTGTTGGCTGTGCTAATAGTGGTTATGGTTGTAAGGGCGTGCAGGACGAGAGGGGAAACCAATCCTCATTCGAAGCTCGTTGAGGACGATTATCTAACGGCTGACCTGTATAAAGGTGAGTTTACTCATGCTTTTCTAGAACTTCCTCATATTATTGTCCGTCTTCATATCTTTTGTCGATTAAAAAAAATATTCTTTATTCTATAAAGATTTGCATACAATAGTCTTAGTAAAATATGCGTGTAAAACATTATGTACTTGAGATAATGCTGCTGGTGAGATGCTATGATATCTATCCATAATTCAAAATTAATTGATTCAAGTGTTTGTGTTTTGTTCCAATGTGGAGATTAGTGAGGAATTGAAAAGTCGCACATAACCTTTATTTATTTATTTATTTCATTGACAATATTACAAATCATAATTATAATAAATATAATATGATTGGGAGAAGACAACAGGCATAGCCCAAAACTGTCTTCTCCCAAATTTTTACAAATAGAAGTTTCAAAAAAGAATAAGGTTAAGATTTCACTTTCACTTCAAAAAGTTCAATTTTCACTTCAAAACTAATGACTAAACTGAAAATTTTGAATTTTGAATTTTGATATTTAAAAACTGATTAAAAACAAATGGACAATTTATTTTATGAAATTTGGATGAAAAGAAGTTTTAGACTGTAGTCTGTTTCTCTGTCCTTAAGTTGATTGTAAATGATGAATGATAAAATGATAATGAAACCACTATTGTCAAAATTTTTTGACAATATCCCAGTGTTTTCATTATCATGTACTTGCTTGAGTTTGGAAATGTGCGTTAATAATACTCTCTAGCATGTGTTTTTTAACCCGTAGTATACAGTAACAATACAGTACTAATAATACCGTATAGAATGTTTTTGTATACATTCAACTCATAAAAATCTTAGGGCCAAGCCACACAAAGCGTTTGTCATGCGTTTTCAGACGAGTCGGCAGAGTAGAAAGCTCTCCGATTGGCTGATAGGGTTGACGTTCGGGAATCTGCTGATAATCAGCCAATCAGAGACTTTCCTACCCTGTCGAATTGTCTGAAAACGCCTGAAAAACGCTTGGTGTGGCTTGGTCCTTATTGATAGCTCAATCAGGAGGATTCAAAGGAATAGCAATTGCATGTTTCTCATTGATCATGAATTTCGATTTATTATTCCATTGCTATTATCGGGATAACCGATGAATCAATGAATTTGACTTGACTTCGGCTTACGGCATTTTCATCCGAAGATGAAAGCAGTTAATTGAATCTTAAAGTGACGAACACTGGAAAAATGAATAGAAGAGAATGGAGAATGGATCCACATTATTTCAAAAAACATACTAATTGGAGATTAAAAAACGTATGAACACTGCAGTAGTGAGTATGAGATCAGGTAGCAGTTCTTCGTAGGAAACGCCACAATTGAATTTTTGTTCATAAGAAACGCCACGCTTTATGGGTTCGTAGGAAACGCCACCGTAGGAAATGCCACGCTACCATCAAGAGTTGTCCAATCTTGAAAGCTTGGCTATGAGTCCCAGTCTTGAATTGAAGTTGTAAATACAAAACTTTGTTTCTTCATATGAAATATCAATCATCATCTCATGATTTATCAACTAATTTTGTTTGTTTTTTGTTGCAGTTGTTTCACACAACGCAGAGACTGACAAGTCAAAGACAAGCGTACCAACATTCACGGCCAACCCTCTAATCACGTGACATGCACTGGGCCAGCCTAGCTTCCTAGTACCCAGCCTCATGTACAACGTGACTGTTTAAGTTGGATTTCAAGACTGCATCATTGATAATATTGTGTATAAACTCAATTAAACATTATTTATAAACTATGACTATGTTCCTAAGCACTACTATATTATAATGTATTGTACTCTTATTATGATTATTATTGTAAATATTTAGTCTACATCTCAGTGTATTTGAAAACTGTTAGAAATACAGCAAGAAGATTCTAGAATAATTTGATGAACTAGACTCATTCCAGTAAAAATAATATTCTTATGAGTATACATGGGAAATAAACAACTTAAGATTTTCTAAATCGAATGTATTTTATGATAATAATAATATAATATCGAACATGAGAGACCTGGCTGGCTCAGGTCTGGTGTTAGAGCTTTCAGGTCACACCTGAGTAATTTCAGGCACTTTTTTGCTATCAAAAGAATTTCAGTCTTCTGACATGACTTATATATTCATTTATTGTAATTAGGGTGATCACGATTTATTGTAAGATCCCTGGATTCAAATCTATCTATGCTGAACTGGATTAGAATTATATTATAAAGTTGATAACAAAATATTTTGATTCATTATAAATATGGGTGAATTTCTTTAATATTACAAAGAAAAATTCAAGTCCAATAAATGGTCTAGTGTCTAGTAAATTCAAATATAAAATGAATAAATCTTGTATGATATGATTATGATTATTTACTTGCATAGATTTTATAAGATTGTGGATCTCAGCATTTATGAATGTGTAAATTATGGTCTGGAAAATTACATAAACTTTGATAGAATTATAATGACTAGGCAATCAATTTAATTTGGTTGTATACTGAATATCGAGAAGAGACAGTTGGATTAATTTAATATACTATCTATTGATGTGTCCAGATTGTTTTGTAAGACATTACCAATATAACAATATATTACAATATAGACATTACCAAAGGTATTCAATATCCTTGTCAGATCAATTGATAAGTTTCATGAGTGATTACTGAATCTCTGCATGAATCCTATGGTTTTCCATCAATGTTTTTCAAATAATTTCAGTATTCCAAGTGTACAGTTTCCGAATATTTTCGCGTGATTATTTGAAAATCCTCAACAGGATTGTCACTTCAATAATTCAATATAGGTACTCATAATTATTTCTGCTGCTGTTCATATTCATATTCCTTATAGAATATGTTCTTGTCACATTCTATAATCCTTAAACTAATCTTGATCTAAATTCATTTGAAATGAGAATCATGATATTTTCAATTATCTTTTGGACAACATTAACATTTTATCAAAATTTTTGGAGAGAAGTAGTACAGGCTCAGCCTAGTTTTTCCTCCAATGTCATAATTGTATTATGATTATAGTATTTTATACAATAATTAATTATTAAAATTGAATTCACGAACATCAGCTTATGTACAAAAATGTAATTTCATTCCTGTGAACTCAGAGTTATGCTTGAAAATCATGTTTTGGAAAAGTTGTGAAAAATTATATTGGGAAACATGACTTACATCCCTCCTACTACCTCACTATTATTATATAAGCCACAAAAATTTGTTGAAAACTCAACCAATACCTTCAAACAGTGTATAGTATAACACTGAATACTAAATTAGTATTATCTACTAATAAAAAACATAGAATTATCTAATCAGATAATAACAGGTTGTGTACTGGTATAGAACTATTGAGCAATGTGGACCATTATCCAAATGGAAGTCAAAATATGTGTATCATAATCTTCAATATCCATGCTCTAACTTGCTCCATTCCTAGTTTAGGTTTGTAGATAATTGTAAAATATTGTAAGGATGAATGAGTAAATTTCGAGAATTATGTTAAATTATTAATTCTAGTCTATGTTTCTTGTAATATTATTGTATCACTGTGATATTGATTTGATTTTTAAGCTTGTCTATCGCAAGGATGAACTTTGTAATAAAAACCTACATAATCAAGTAATTGACTATTCATTTCTAGTATGAATTAATAACCCTCTATAATCTATGATCCTTTGAGAATATACATCTCACCTTTGGATTAATAACCCTCTATAAACTATAATCCTTTGAGAATATACATCTCACCTTTGGTGAGAAAATGTTAATATCTACTAAGCATATTATCCAGTTTGAACTGGAGTATTGTTGACATTTTCTGCTATATAAATGTCTATCTTGAATGACTTTGAATGAACTTCTTAAGTGACAGATGTTGAATTATATTAGATAAAGAACAAGTTCAGTCGTTGCTTTTGAATATAAGTTATATTATTCAAATGTTATCAGTGTCAATAAAATTTTAAAAGCCATTTCAAAACCCGCTATGAAAGTTAGAATAACAGCCAATGAAAAATGCCACCACCTCTCTGTAACACAACCACCAAACTCAAAATAATTTCTCTACATAACCGTGGGAAGATTTATAATGTTAGTCTTAGAACACCTCAAGGTTGAAAATCCCCACTGTTTGAAAACATTACATTTTTGAGCAATATAAACGTTGAAACACCTCAGTTTGAAAAACATCACAACATTGTTGACCGAGCGAAGTGAGGTCTAAGATTCAAGTCGACGGTTTGGCATTTCTCTTAATGTTTAAATGTTTGAATGTTCAAATGTTTAGATGTTTTTATGTTGCGCATTTACGGCGAAACGCGGTAATAGATTTTCATGAATTTGACAGGTATGTTCCTTTTTAAATTGCGCCGACGTATATACAAGGTTTTTGAAAATTTTGCATTTCAAGGATAATATAAAAGGAGAAAGGAGCCTCCTTAATACGCCAATATTACAGTACCGTAAAAATCAGACTATAGAATTATTCATCATAAATCAGCTGTCTAGTGGACTATAATGTTCAAAAACATCGAACATCTTGAAAATGTATCTTTCCGTTAGTAGACAGTTGACTATAATTAATACTATCCGTTCAAAAACATTGAACATCTTGGAAATTTATCTTTCCATCAACGTTAGTAGACAGTTGACTATAATACTACCCGTTCAAAAACATTGAACATCTAGAAAATTGTATCTTTCCATCAACGTTGTAGACAGTTGCAGCCAGACCTGATAACAGCACTCACACTCACATTCCGGGACGACACGTCACGATACGATATAGGACAGAAAGCTCTTTGTTTATTTAGGATTTTTTTCTAGACATTTTAGATTGATAAATTATTTATTTATTTTTGAGAAAACAACAACAGGTCAATGTAACTCACTGAGCGCGAGGTCTACTGTTCACAGAACTACTAGTATCATAGAGAAAAGATGGCAAAAGAAGATATCCCATGGTATAGGTACGAGTTCATGTTCCAAATTTCAAGCCGATCACTGACGATTATTATTGTTTTGACCGGGTGAGAGTGTAAGAGCGGCAAGGTTTGAGAGAACTACCAGCATCACAAAGCTTCACAAAAAAAAATATTACTAGTAGGGCTAACAGCTTGAGTTAGCATTGAAAATCAGAACATGAACAGCCTATACCATGGGATATCTTCGTATGCAATATTTTTTCCATGATTGTATGCAGGTTGCCGATTTTAAGAACTCTCACAGTTCTTAAAGAGGTTGGCTCTCTTCAAGAACACTTAAGGATAATATCATAACAGGTAACCCTCTCGACGAACTATGATACATTCCCAAAGGTTTTCAGCTCTTGTAACTTTATAACTCAATATTGCAATTTTCATCGTTTTCCCATAAAATCAATGAAGATGAATAACGTTACTAGATTCCTTTCTAATTTCAGATAAAGGAAGATACTTCTTCACCCCAAATAACATTGTATCTATTTCGAGACACACAATAGACCCCACTTCTCAAAGAAAAATCATCTCATGGCAAAAACCCACCAGCGATAGCTCTAATAAGTCCTTAATAAGCTGATCTTCATTGTGTGCGGACAAATTGATCAGTGAAACCCTGAAACATGAGAGCTTGAAATCGGCACAAACTGAGAGGGAATGAGAGATGTTGGCTTGGAATCGGCACAGGGAGAAAGGGAATAAGTGAATGAGAGAGAACGAGAGATGTGAGGTGGGAATCGGCACAGTGAGAGGGAATGAGTGAGTGAGAAGGAGTGATATGAGCTGGGAATCAGCACTGAGTGAGAGGTAGTGGGTAAGGTATTTGTCTGGATCAGTTCTCCCCTCTCACTCCAACACAAGTGTCGGTATTCATCAATGCCCTTATTGCCCTCATTGTAGGGTTGTAGGGCCAATTAAGAAACCCGATACAGCCCCCGGATCAGAACGGGGTAAGACCTCAGTCCAACAAAGCCTTACCTACATAAAAGGGCTACCGCGCTCTGTTGGTAGGCCTACATACAAACTTGGCCCATTTCGTCCACAAATACGACGAACAAGAATCATTACAAAGCATTGTAATGCCCCCATTGTACTGCCCTCCCCGCTTTTGATAAAAGAAGACCAATTATTGTCGGACCATTGTCGTGTGACCCCTCCCTTGTTCGAAAACAAACAAGCCGATCGTATCTTTCAAATTACGCTAACTTGCATTATAAGATAAGCCGTATTTGTACAAGCTATATAAGATTGCAGTTAAGGTTTTGAGAGTCATCTACAGTGTTGTAAGTACATGGCGGCTCCTGAAAGTGGAATAGGACGGTGAATTCAATACCGATTGTTTGCGATTTGATTACTGAGGTTTGGAGTGCAGTTGCAGTTGAAATTGTAGGTCAGTCTTGTTCTCGCAGAAATTCAAGGCAGATAACAATTTATAATCACTCGAATTATCACGATCATAAAGCTATGTGATCGAAATTATTTAATCAATATGAAATCTAAATGATCTAGATGCTATAGATTCCACAATATTGTGATTGGTGAATGGATAACAGTTTTGTATTTGATTCAAGAAAATAGAGCTTGGGCAATTGAGGATGAAATATGAATTGGAGGCAACTGAAAATGAATGGTTGGATGAAATAATATCATGAGATTTTCAGTTTGGAGCTACAAAAATGATTTACATACAAAATTCTACTCTACATAATTATGTTGATTATTAAAGTTACATACAAACACTCGACATACTCTACTGATAATCAACAGAGAAAATCAAGAGTATACACTTTCAACTAACCAAGAAGTTATAATAAATTATTATCTCAACATCGATAGCTAGATAACTCATGATATCCCATTGTTTTTTTTTCAAAACATATTTGCACATCATAGAAATGCTAGGTTCCATTTTGGAAAGAAGAAAGGCAAAACTGTAGTTCTTCAGAATGGCCTAACCAGGATCAGAGCTATCACCATGGAAAGAGAAAAATATCTTACTTGGAAAATTTATAAATTCGAACTTGAATATGACAATATTGACAAAAAACACTTCACTTGAATTGGCTACTTTTTTACAAATTAATAAAAACAATATGAAAACTTGTTGTACCCTTTATCATTCAAAACTTTAAAATATTACAACGTTTCGACCATAGGTTAGGTCATTTTCAAGTTGAAAGTTCCATATTGTTTTTATTAATAAGAATATTGACTTATTCAATCATTTGGAATGATACAACTTCTGGAAAAGTACCACAGGCTAGAGCCCAATACGGTTCCAATTCAAATTTATACAATAATCCAAATATTCTCGGTTATATATTTCACTTTGTTTCACATTTTTTAGTTGTTACACTCTAATTTACAATCCAAAGAAACAACAAACACATACTCAATTTCACTGGAATTCCTAGAGGATTATTAAAGATGAGGATTGATATTTATAGGTGAATGGTAAAAAAATACATGCAATCAAGTTATTTGTATTGAAAATTGTGGTACAATATCTCACATGGAATAATAACTCAAATGGTCAAATTTTAATTTATAATCCTTCTGTATTAAACGAGCAATTCATGTTTATATGTTTATAATTATGTTTAGGTGTTAAGATTTTCAGATGTTTAAATGTTTAGATGTTTGTATTTCACCGGATCCCGAAAACGGCTCCAACGATTCTCACAAAATTCAGAACATAGTAGATTTATAATAAATAAAAATTCGATTGCACTAGGTCTCAACCCTGGGAAAACTCACTGAAGTACATTGAAAGGATAATATTATTATTCATCCTTGGGAAAACAGCTGATAATAATCATTTCGTCGTCTGTTGATGATGGAAGTGAGTGAGCGAGTTCATGTTTGTGGGACTGTGTCAAAATTACGAATCAGCTGTTGAACTTTTGTAATCATTCAATCAGGTACTCAGTGCCGGTTGCAAAAAAGCCTGGTTATTTTCAATTCTGATTAATTCCAGTACATCCATCTTTTTGAAATGGTCTTCTCTAATTTGGTTAACGTGAAATTAATCAGGATTAAAATTTAACCGGCTTTTGTGCAACCTGGCGTTTGTGAGGGAGATTTTTGCATTCCTCTAGGAATTAATCTTAATTCACTGTGATTAGATAGAACATTTCTGTATTAACTAAGAATGTTATTATAATTTCTTCTTTCGTGATAAATTTTTTATGCTTTTGTACTCAAGAGCGAAGCTCGGTCCCCGATTTTTTCCATTAAATGAAACACAGTTTGTAGAATATCGGAATTCTCTTGGTTCACAACGAACAATGAATCCAAATTCGTAATGCAATTCAGTCGTAATTTCTATAATAATCATTGAAGCGGAATAAACGCTAAACATTATTGAGATTAAATTCATGAATGCATTACAATCGTTGCCAACCAGAAAGCAGCTCCATGGCAGTATTAAATCAAAAAGCCATCAATTTCCATCAGAATCATTCCAGGTATAAACGCAATAGCTAATATCATTCTCTCCCTCTCGACAATTTCCACCTCCACGAATTGATTGATCGATTTTCAATCATGATGAATAGAGTTTGAATTTCATTTCACAGCTTGTCCTAATGCTGCCAACATGCCCTTTCTGAAGCAATCAATATTAAACAATTATTAACTCATAATTAATATTTAGAGATATTTACGCTCCGATGGCCGATAATAATTGGGACGCAAATAAGCAATTTGCAGTGCAATTCTAGCGGAAAGTGCATTGAAAAGCTTGATTGGAACACTGGAATCAATTACCGACTAATTCCTCGCTCACAGCGCACAGGTATCAACATGGTGACAGGTGAATCGCTAATTACTTTTCCAGATTATAAAATAATAAACTTGGCGCTCTGATGGCTGAGATAATAATTATGTCCTGCACTACATTGTAGTTCATCCAAAGAGATGAAGGGTCTCTAGATCCTAGTTTATTGAATCTAAAGATTCAGATGATTTGAGAAACTTTAATTATTTATAGGTACATTAGCAACCTTAGTACATTTTGATTATAGCTGATTGACAATCAACAAGTTCTATACAAAGATTTTTTGGTTCTACAAGTTGTAGAGTGAATTCTACAAGTTCTAACAAAGATTATTTTGTTCTTTGATTAGCAGAGAAAACTTATGAAATTGTTTTATGCTATGATATTAATAATTAATGTACAATATAATTGGGTACTAGATTCATGAAACCTGTTGATTGTTGATCAACTATAATTGATTGATTATAATATAGTTTCACTTCTGTTACCTAGCTGATTCAGTTTCCAGGGAGAATGAGTCCTGTAAATCGTTTTGAGTTGAATTGGCTAGAAAATGGATAACCTATTACCTTCTATGAATACAGGAACTATGGTTATTGGAAATTGGTTCATACCTCTGAAAGCTAGGACGAAGATATAAATAGTTTAGTTTGTTGATGTAAACTAAGGTCTAAAATCTACTCAATAATGAAATGGAATTCATGTAATAACTTTTATTATGCAGATAAAAAATTATTTGAGTGAAATTACAATATAGAGTGGAATATTATGCAAACCAGAAGACTGTTTATCATCACACCTTTCAATTTCGTTGAGACCTAAAATAATAATTTGTTTTGATGCAAGGTACAAGATGAGCATTCTTTGTCAACATTCCTATCAATTATATAACTCATTTCAATTTGGGAAAAATCATCTAACAAACAATGATTTTGTGTGAACTTGTTTCTTGTAATGACAAGAAATAGTTGAGCTTGAACCACTATTCTTTCCAAATCTTTCTGTGGTGATTTTCACAAATCTTCTCTTGGAAGAAAAATTCACACTTTAGTCTCTAGCAAATCACTGCTGTGGAATGTGGGCTGCCCAGAATTATTAGAATTATCAAACTGAGGAACATCAATAAGTTAGTACCAATCAGAACCATGAAAGAGATATCGACCTATCATTGATATGAAATGAATAGATTACAATGAATTTCCAAGATACCTTCACATTCCCACATCACACTCCTAGATTTAAATTAAATGATTGATCATAATCGATACTCCTGTGATGTGTCATTAAATATTTTCTAGACTACTCAGATCATCTCATAAAGAACGTAATATGTGTGATTTTGTAATCTTATTCCCAGAAAAAAATATTTAGTAGGTTGTGGACTTTAAACGTTTCTGTATACGCCTAATCTTCTTATGTCTGTCATTTATTAAATTAGTAAATATAGTCTTCACAGCAGATAGCCCATAAGTGATCATATTCCACGAAAACACACAGATATATTGTCAAACCAACTAACCAACTAAAAAGGTGTATATATTTTAATATCATGTATAATATTCATTACTTTAGTTATAACTATTGCCACCCAATTATTTAGGAGCTCTAGACTACTAAGATTAGGCTAAGAATGTTTCCGTATCCTCATTCCTCAGTACAGCTGATGATGAGTTGGTAAACGTGAAACCATGGTACTGTTTTAAAGTTTTTAATAAATTTTTAGTGGAATTTGACAATATCTTTGTTTTCTTATTATGGAGAGATTTCACAACATCACCATCAATTCTACTGATGTAATTATATTTTATTATTGATATACAAACTCCTTATATTCTGAAATACTAATGACATTTTATGTCTCTTCACATGTTATACATTAGTTGAAGGTTTATGGAGCTTAATCCATGAAATGTTCATAGAACAATTATGGATGGATGATTCTTCAACTTTTGAGTACCTTTGAAATGGATCACGACTCATAGGAATTTGGTCTCACGAAACTATTTTGTTCCCACAGTTGTATTTCAACCACAACTATTCAAGAGATGAAGTCTCCTGCAGTAAAACGTTACAGCTCATAGTAAATTGAACGGAAATATTTTCAGTAATGATAATCAAGTGTGAAACTTGATTCAACTTGTTGAAAAGAGCTGAATAAATTATTCTCCAATGTAGAAAAACTTTGTTATTCTTCGATTCTTTATCTCAGAGGTTTTTCAAAAATGCTGAAGACCGCTCTGCGATACTCATGAATGAAAGAAACCCTTACTACGAGAAATACTCTAGAATAGTGTAAAAGAAGCCTATTGAATGAGTCACACAGGTGTATAACCTACTCGTAGGCATCTTTTGTCAAGCATCGCTTCCATTCATGGTTTGCAACAAAAGTCACTCAAATTGCTATTTCCGACAAATGACTCGGCCCATTCATTCACTCTAGACCACCACCACTTTCAACAATGAGCTGATTTCTCCTGCTCACTATCTCTGTGGAATTTCTGTGAATGAATCTGTGACAATTCAACCTTGAACCATTCCACGTCAAAGTTACAACCAAAGGTTTCAGATAATCATTTCTGATTTCTACAAAAATTCGGGTCTTCCTGAGAAAGTTTACTATGAAGGGGAAATAATGTGCATTCTATATTTGATTTTGCTAGAAGTAGAAGAAGGAACTTTCAGGTCTACTATTCTAAATTTGATTTCGCTAGATGAGGGAAGGAGAAATGTTCATTCTAGATACGATCTACGGTGATTGAATCGTGAATAATAGTAAGTTCAAAAATAGAATAACCTATTGAATTTGAAATTGCATGGAATTCAACGTTCATGTTGTGAATCACTAATATTACTCTTCAAAGATGACACACAAAGATAAATCTACTATAGAATAAATGCAGTATTATACACTACACTCATAGAATGTGATAACATGATATCAATCCATTTGCTGAGATTGAATGATAAGCATTGCAAAAAAATATAAATTGTGATGAGAATTCACACGTCTGCTCATTTATTCATTATTATCAATATCATAATATTGTTGCATTTCTATTTCAAAGAAAATTCAATTATATAGAAGAATTCTGACCTACTCAACCATAGGCATATGGACTCATATCTATAAACTTGGAAACTTTCATTTGTTGAGAAGTTTATTACTTATTTCGAGTGTTGAATAATTTAATGTAAATTTATAAATAGCACAAAATTTCTCCCAATCCTTATTCTGTGAAATTCTTTGTAAAACAATACAAAACAAAAGAACACTTCAATTGATGAAGTGACAAAACTTGACCTACATTGGATCAATATCAACCAAACTTTGGGAAGGTGGAGTTTTTAGCTGAGCATGATGTTCCTCCCCCTTCAATTCACACTTTGTGTATCATGAGAAACATATTGTACAAACTATAAAAAGATCAATTAGGTGGGAACAACAAGTTTCAAGCTAAGTCTGAATAAAATTTGTCTGATATACCCATTGGGAGGGTGACCGATTGAGCCAACTCCTCTGAATTTGATTCATGAGTTGTAAAATCGCTTCCCGGTGGTTCGGAACACACCTAAAACTGTAGGTCCATTCATCTCTTATTATCATCCGCCTCATTACCCCCCACAAGCTTAGAGCTCACGTGAGCATCACCCTCAGCAGAAAAAAAAATTCCCACATCAAATTCTTTTAGAGCTCTAGAAGCTTCATCCCTTACTCCCAGAAAGATCGATATGGAGTGGTCAACAACAATATTATGTCGCGTGGTGCAACTTGCCACATGTGACAGACTGGTGAGATGTTAACACACATCTCATGTTGGCACAGGCATGTGCATGTCGTTGGCTAAACGACACTGAGTAACTGAAGTAACATGAATGTGAATGTCGGTGGCTAAACTTCACTGAGGAATAGAACTGACATGAATTCCATTGGCAGACGTATACTAACCAGGAAAAGGTGTATATGTCACATGAGGACTGTAATAGCCGGAGAGTAACTGACGTTTCGCCTCACTTAATTTGCAAGTTTTAGGTGACATATCAGGATAGATAGCTGCAAAAGAGTAGAATAGATAGGGGAGAGAGTAGTATATAGAGAAGAGGTAGATAGAGTAGAGTAGATAATTTTCTTAGTCTATATTATGTAAATTCATCTATATTTTTCTGTATTGTAAGCTATTGTATATAAGTGTAAAAGCCAGTATATATTGTAATCTACATAAATAACGTACTCAAACAATCATTCAATCAATTAGACACAATTGATTGAATGATTGATTGAGTACTTTATTTATGTAGATTACAATATATACTGGCTTTTACACTTATATACAATAGCTTACAATACAGCAAAATTATAGATGAATTTACATAATATAGACTAAGAAAGCTATTTTCGAACTGCATATGATATGAAAAAAGCAATTGGTAATAGCTATAGATAATATTGTTATGCATCTACATAAATTGGCGGAGCTTTGGACATATCAATGTCCATTCTTCGGAAAGAATATTCAAAATAAACTCTCTACCAAATGAGATGGATAGAGATGGTAGAATAGATGGGAAATCGAGAAGGTAGGAAAGATAGAAGAGTTTATCATTAAAGAGTGGATAGCATAGATAGAAGAACCCGACATAGCAAAGTAGATAGATAGAGAAGATAGAATAGGTTGGAAGGTAGAAGAGTGTACCATATAGTAGATGAATGTATATCATACGAAATCTGTTCTAAATCCTCCAGACAGTTCGGTAGAATTCATATTAGGATTGATAACTATTTCGAAGAGTTGAATGATTCATCCAATCAACAAGTTCCCGAATTCTGTTGGGGAATTTGCAAAGACACGTTTGAAACTTGTAGATTCCAACCGCTGTCACAAACTTATGATGGAGTGGACTGTCGAAGCCAGAAATAGCCTGCGTGATGGAATATTACAGTTATTGAGGTCAGTTTGGAACATTATCGAGAATCGATCAACGAGTTGATTACCGAATATAGTTTAGAGGGATTTCCAATGATTGAAATTATGTTTTTCAATATATCAATGCGATAAGTGTGAATTATGAATAGTTAATTGAATTACTCTGATCGAAACTTATTGATTGGTCGACTTCCAACAACAAGAAAAGTAGTTCATTTATCTCTTTCCTGTATAGGGCTACTTTTATAGAAATAGAAATAAAAATCTTAGTACCCTTTTTGAAATATTTAATCATCAACATGCTTCGGACATTGATGCCATTTTCAAGTAGTTCATTTAATAGAAAATTGAAATATGTGAGAAGAATTTGGAGACCTCATTCTTGTGTTTGCAGAACAGAAAAAATACAGTTGAGAATGAGATGATAGAAGTAGGTCAAACTTTGAAAACTCTGAATCTCCCTCATAAGCAAATAAGCAATTGAGGACAACAATGTGTTATGATAATATAAAACTAGAAATATACGACAAAGCTTGATTGATATTCTTTATTTTGCTGATTATCTAACTCAAGATCATGTTCTCATATCAATCTCAATAGTAATTCATACAATAAGAACATTATCAAAATGATAGGGAGTGGAAAAATAAGGGTTCATTTTCATTTTGTATCGAATAACGGAAAAGTGACTCTTGAGGCTTCTTGCATACCTCTCAAATTGAGCACAACAAAAAATAGATTTGAATAATATTGCCATCAACCACGAAAATTGAAATTGATAGTAATCCAATACAATATCAGATGATTTAAGACATAAGATTTTCCACCCCAATCAACTGAACAAAAATGAATACGTAATAAAGATTGGTTATCGGCCATTAATGAATAAGTCTATGTCGTTCTCAATCAGCAATTTAATCAGTAGCTCTGATTTATGTTTCCATCATATTTTACTATTTTATAAATATATTTGTATTTGTTCAACTAATTTTGCAATAATTTTTCTCAACAATTTTTCCAAATTCAACTCACTCAGTGAGAGTAAGTGGCTACTCTTGAAAGTTCCGTACTTCTACTGAGAAAGGTACTCGAAAGCAAAATATAAAATTGATTGATATTAATTTATTTATTGATTTTTCACTCAATAGACAGATTTTTCATTGATTCTCACTAATTACAAGATTCTCGTGGAAAACCACTACCACATATCCGTAGCTGACTTTATTGATTAACCTTTAAAAATGAATAGTAAAAATAAACTACATGAACTAAATGAGTTCTATCATTTGGAGAAGGAAATTTACTCCAATCACTCGAGACGTTGTAATAAGAAATCCACTCTGTTACCAATTGATTAGCAAATTAGTCATTCATCACATTATGCAACGCACTTCACTCTTAAACCTTCCCTT
>NC_052514.1:11642816-11679301 GCF_014356525.2 Nilaparvata lugens
AATTAATCACGGTTAAAATTTAACCGGCTTTTGTGCAACCGGCACTTAGATTCTCAAGTATATAAAAGTAGTTTATTATCTATAATAAAACATTGCACACAATAATTGGAATCGCCCCATACTCTTCAATTTCCTCTCTACTACCGGTTAGAACAAGCGGTCCTATAGTTCAAACGGTATATTAAATTATTAAACTACAATTCGGTACCAATTTTGTTTCCAAAGTCTGTGATGTCACCGACCAAAGTCGCCTCTGCAAAGCGACATTTTCGTGATGAGCAGCCCACAGAGTGACAGAGAACGGCAGTCATCATTACACTGCAAAACTCTGTGGTGGTCCCCAAATTACCTCGCAAATTGCCTGCAAAGAACGTGTCCAACAGTACACTGCTGTAGCAACAACGTGCACTAAACGTAACGTCAACGAACTTTGAATAAAATACAATAGACGATTATACCAAATAAATCAATAACTTAAACTTATTTGTCTTGACTCTGTCACTAATGAGATTATGAAATCTCAAATCAGTTTGAAATTTAAAATGTGCAAGTTTACGGAGGTAGTGGTTAGACGTAACGACAGTGGTCATCAGATGTAACTTACATCAGACTTGTCTTCATAAGCAATAATAGATGCGCTAATTCAAAAGCTTTATCACCAAATTTAGTTTTGAACCTATAAAATGTACCATAATAATTCTATGTGTATTATTCAGTGATTCAATAGTCAATAAACTATTTTACAAGTGATTCTGACAGAGACAATATATTATTTTTGTTCAGTAGAGCTCAGAGTCCTGCATAACAAACCTCCATATCTTAGAAAATAGAACACTTTTTTTATGGGAATTTAAAATCAGAGTACCCCTTTCTAAAACTTTTTATACACAACATGTTTCAACAGTCATATTTTTGCCATTTTCAAGTGAGTGAATGGTATTAAGATATTGAAACCTGTTATGAATAAAAAGTTTAAAAAAAGGCTAGACCCACTTTGATTTTTCAAGATAAATAAGAGTAGCCTGGCCATCAACAAAAAGTTAATAAAACATTATTTCCTTTGAAATATTCTATTCAACAGAGTTACTTTCACTTCCAGTCTTGAGTAGGAGTAAGTCCAAGTTTAATCAAAATAAATATTACGTTACAAAGGAAGTATAATGTACCAGGATTCTTCTATATCGAGCATAATTGACTTTGACTTTGGAGACCACGTACCATATTGTCACGTAAACAATCGTTAAAGAAAATCACTGTAGAAAAAGCTTATCAACTATCGATCTGTTTTTTATGTATCAACCACTTTTTGGACTTCATCACGGTCATTAATTCGTAATAAATATCTCGATTAGGTAATGTTCAGGAAATAATTTCCTCCAATTATGATACGGTATTGACCTCTATCTACACCTTCTACCTCAATTATTTCGTAGAGTACTTGTTACAACATTCAACAAAAACTCTCGTTCTAATTTTTCACGTATCAACCACTTTTTGACTTCATCATACTATCGGTCATTAATAATACATAATAAATATCTCAATTAAGTAATTTTGAGAAAACGATTTCCTCCAATTATAATATTGACCTCTATCTACACCTACCATCTCGATTATTTCGTAGAGTACTTGTAGCAACATCCATTTTACAAACTCATACTCTCATAACAACAGCACTGATATCGCGATCAAAATCAGTGAAGTGCTTTCTGAACGAAATTAAGAGAGACATTAGAACGATATTATCAGAATCAGTAGTGACGTGAATTGCTTTTAACACGCTTTCTGTCGTGGGTGAACTCAGATGCTAATCTCCAAATTATATCCATTAATCACTCCAACTTAATGCAGGCTTTCGAACATGGCAAAGTTTTAAGTCTGATGCTGTAGTAAGTCTTGCTAAGTCTGTCGTATCAGTGGGCTATTAACAATGAAGTATAATCTCTGCGTATTAATAAAGCTTATTAAATCAGTTTTCAGCTTAGTGGAATGAGTAGCGGGCTTCGAATGGAAGTTGGATTACTACTGGACGATCTGATTTTTGAATCTGTAGTTGACTTATTTATTTATTTTAATAAGTACCTACAATCACTTGCGTAAAGGATCAACATGCTAAAGCCCAAAACTTTTTCTATTCCAATCATTTAAACAACACACAGTCCAAGAATATAGGTTATGAGAGTCACATTCTAAAATAAACAATTCACAACATTATACCAAAATAGTTGACTATTTGATGCTCATGTGTGCACTGGCTTCGCTAGAGAGACACTATCAGGGAAAGTTTCTGGTTCATTTATTTTTCAGTGATTGTATGAAATTCATTATTCGAAAAAACCAATAAAATTTACTATACATTTATGTGGTTGCTTGTCATAGTTTCCCTTCCAGCGAAACACATTCAGATCATTCTATTGTAAAACTTAGATTCTACCTCTTCATATAATATTTTATCGAATTGAGTAATATTTCACAACATCTAAATATTTTATTCGCTGATCTCATCCTGTTTGTCTCACTGATGTCGTCTAGTAATAGAAATCCAAAACTTGTAGTTCTGGATTTCGGAAAGGAAATCAATAATCAATCAATATTGTCAATGAATTTTATATACAGCTATATTTGAGTCCTTAATGTATTTTTTATAAACAAATTACTGTATATCCCAGTGATGGAAAATCATGATTGAAATATTTGCAAGTTTCAAACAATTCATTCTCAACAACTCGTTTCCCAATAGGCCAATATTTCGATGTATTCATCGAAGTAATATAGTTCACATGATCACGAAGAAGTTCACTATGTATCACTTTTCACTATGAATTTAATATTTATTTTGATTCCATAATTTTCGAGGGAATCCATCAGTAAAAGTTGAACAAGAGCAATGTTTCTCTCAAAATCAAATCCTGCCGACCTATTCATTCTTCTGGTACCTACTAACAATAAAATTCTCATGAAATTCAATTCATTAATGAAATTCTATGCATTGAACATTGTACCTATGCTTCTCTACCGTGCTCGAGGAGATATTAATTATATTTTCTATGGATTACCAGAGACAAATTATTACTTCAAACGGATTTTTTACTCTATGGGATTACATTGTGCATTTTTTAAAGTGTTTTCCTGATCTGCATGTTTTGTTCCCATACTTTTCGTATATTTCACTCTTGGTTTGTACCCTGTTCATGGTATTGTATATTGTATGGACTTACCTACCTCACAAGTATAAAAAAATCCTGTTTGTATAAAAATTTTCTACAACTGGAGAGTAAACAGTGAAAACTGCACTTGGGTTTACCTCGGGAGTTATAAAACATTACTGGTTGTATAAATATTCTCTATAACACTGGAGAATACCCAGAAAAAACCACCCGTGTATAGATATTACCTATTTATTTTTCTCTTTCAAATGAATAAAAAAACTCTACATGCAGGCACGTAATTCGGGCACAGCACTTTTTCGATTCTGCACTCTCGGCTACAACGCTGTAGTCCGCTTGATCACTGCAGCAGTTATTCACACCAAACGCAAACGGCAGCACAAGATTAAACATTGTTGCGGGGTGCGGGGACCTGCTAGAACGCCTTTTGTTATATTTCGCACGCACGCATTCAGGTGTAGGTACACACACACAGGAGCCAGGCAATGCATCCTATGAAACAATGGGAGATACAAATAATTTCGCATGATGGGTTGTCGTGGTGGGGGGGGAGAGATATAGGCTGCCGGTGTGTGTCTCTAAGCCACTTATCACGGTGCTGGTTAGGAGGAGGGGGAGATTTATTTATACTGGGTTATATAGAGACGATGTTGTATAATTCCCAACAGTACAATTTCCCAGGCGAGGTGATGAAGGTAGAGCATCCACCTAATTCCGGAAGAGAGAGCCAACTGATATATATTTTCTTGCTTCTAGTTTATGTTCTCTTTCTCTCTGACACACACTACTTTATATAGCCTTCTCTTTCTGTATCTCTCGCTATCACTCTTCTCATTTGAGTTTCCCATGCTGAATGTAACTGTTGCACTGTACATGCAGATCTGTAGCTGTACTGATGAACAAGGCTCTGGTGGTGTCGGTCTGCATCGTATCTCCACCTATGAGTGGTCTCTCTATTGTTATCTACGGTATGAGTTGTAAGAGTTGTGGGATTGTTCTGAATGAGCAACATGAACTTACTATAAAATCATCCACTTGTTAATAATAATTACGCTATGAGTTGCAAGAGTTGTGAGGTGGTTTTGAATGACTTATTATAAAATCATCCAAACTATCATAAAATAATAGAGTGTGACCAAAGATAAGTGAGAATCGCCTCACTAACTATAACAGCTAAGAAGAGATATCAGGGACCGAGCTTCGCTCTGGAGTACAAAAGCATAACAAATTTATTACGAAAGAAGAAATTACAATATATTTTTAGTTCATAAAGAAAGGTTCTAACCAATTACAGTGGATTGAGATTAATTCCCAAATGAATGTAAAAAATTCTTTCAAAAGGCCTGGTTGCACAAGAGCTGGTTAAATTTCAATCCTGATTAATTCTACGTGAACCAAATCAGAGAAGATCATTTCAAAAAGATGTCTTCTCTGATTGGTTCTACTGGAATTGATCAGGATTGAAATTTAACCGGCTTTTGTGCAACCGGCATCAAGTACCTGATTAAATGATTACCCAAGTTCCACAGCTGAGTCATAATTTTGCTCTCAGTATCACACACATGCACTCGCTCACTCACTTCCATCATCAACAGACGACGAAATTATCAGCTGTTTTTCCAAGGATGTATAATTATTATCCTTTTAATGTCCTCCAGCAAGTTTTCTCAGGGATTTTCTCAGAAATTTTGAAATAAAATTTCCCAGAACAACGTAAACGGCCCGTGTAGTTTGGCGATGATCAATCAAGATTTAGTGGGGAATGGAGGAATTGTTGGGGGGGGGGTGAATGGGGTAGGGGTTGCGGATGAATTAATGTTCAATCAAATTAGTCGGTGAAGCGTTGCTGGAGAGTAATTAACACGGTGGGACAAGTCCCTGTCCTGCTACCCGGTATCCGCCTTTAAGCGCCTTATCAGTGAGCCTGATGATGATGGTATACTCGAACTTACCAGAAACTAACATCGCTATATAGTAAGATTCACTTTAAACTGTCGGCATTGTTTGTCACTGTATGTATGAGAAGTATTAATGTTAATTATAAGGTAGTGCTGACAGAATCTTACTACAGCTCAAGAACAGTAGTTGATTATACCATAGAGGGACAATAGCGTAAGTAGATATCCCATGGTATAGTGCGATTATGTCGCAACTTTTACTGCTATCTCAAGCCGATTACTGTTGATTATTGTCGAATTTTACTGTTTTGTTGGGGGTGAGAGTGTATGAACGGCACAACATGAGATACTACCAGTGTCACACAGCTTCACTGGAAAGAATTACATGAACTATGAGCGTGAGATAACAGTTAAAGTTGCGACATAAACGCCCTATACCATGGGATATCTACTTACGCTGTTGTTTCTCTATGATTATACTTTGATGGTATTACAATATTAATACTGCAATTACCGATTTAATGCTACTATATCAATGTTATGATGTTGTAGAGGTGTGAAGATTGGAGCCCAGATTGGAAAAAAGTCAATCTATAACTTAAATAAAGTGCCACACGTTTGCGAGTCATAAATAAGGAATCTTTGTCAACGGAAGATAACCCTGAGTTGATAAAGTCAATTTTAGTACTCAAATAATAATTTTAATAATTTTATTTTGGGTACTGATAATAAATTAATTCCCTTACGTTATTTACTAAGATCTTTCAAGATTTCCACTTATTTTCAGGCTAGGTTTTCCATAATTTTCAAAATCATGAGTTTCCTAAGGAAATATTGAGCTAGACGTGACAAATTATAGTCACTGTAGTCACTGTAGAAGAGGATTCACTATAATGAGATTCACTTCATAATGTCAGCATTGGTTACATGAGTATCATTGATGTTAATCACAGGGAAAGTTGACAAAAATCTTCCTACAGCACAGTAGCACTTGCTTATACTTCAATGGTATGACAATATTAATATAGTTTACAAGAGACATCCGCAACTGACCTTTCTCTCATGAATAAATTTCTCAATGACAGGAACCTTCTCCAAAATGGGGGAAGTCAGTCGTAATTTCATTTTCGACGAATCAGAGAAAAAATGAAATTTGCCCAAATGTATTTATTGATAATGAAATGTTGGAATTAGTAAACGGTACACGATTCCTGGGTTTAGGAATCGACAGTAATTTATCCTGGAGTAGTCATGTTTGTCAGGTAGTCGAAAAATCTCCCCTGGGTTGTATGCTTTAAGATAAATGCAGTCTTCCAACTATGAAAACGCTTTATCACTCACTAATACACTCCCATCTGGCCTATGGTTTATGCATCTACGGAGCCACGACCAAGAGAAATCATGATAGAATTCTCATTCAACAGAAAAAAGCACTAAGAATAATGATGATTCTGAAAAGAATGGATTCTGTAAAACTGGGGCTTTCGCAGCTTGGCATTCTTACAGTTTACGGGCAATATGTATTCGATGTTATTATGTATGTTAGGAATTACCCTGTAGAAGAACTACGGAATGAGACTCATGGCTACAATACTAGATTTGGGAGAATAACGGAAAGACTTAGGTTAGAATTTTTCAAGAAAAAGACGCACTACATGGGAAGGAAATACTTCACAATGCTGCCTTTACAATTACAGGCAATAGAGAAAATAAAAAAAATAAGTATAAAACTCAAGGAGTTTTTAATATCATTGTGTCTGTACTCCCTGCAGGAGTTTGCAGATCGCACTGTGGGCTTGTGATTGTTGTTCATCGATTTTTGTTTATTTATATAGGAGGTTTAAGACTTTTTACTACTTCTAATACTTTTAAGTTTATGTTTGTTTGTATATTGACGCTAGTCCTAATGTAACTGTACATGTTTATGAATAAAGATTTTTCAAATTCAAAATCAAATTCGAATTCAAATATACTACAATTACCGTTCAAAATAATGCTACACATATTCACTGATGTTGAAGAGGTGTGGAGATGAGAAACCTGATTGGAAAGGAATCAATTGACGTCATGAGTATGAAATACAGGCGGAGTCCTAACTCTGCCTGATAAAGGATATTTTAAATATCAAATATTTCAAATATATGATAGATAGAATACTATTAAACAGATAGTATAGGTAGGCCTAAAAAACGATAGTCTAGATAGGACTCGGATACTGAGTTTGTCTTTAAACACTACCTTATAATAAGATAAGATAAGATTATCTTATAATAAGATAAGACTACCTTGATAAGACTTTTCTTTTGGTAGACTGATGCTGGGATAGTAATGGGCTCTGAGTCCCGCCTAGCACAGTATAAGCTACAACAATAGGGAGTTGAGTTGTTTTTCTGGGTAGTTTCCATGTCATCAGTGGAGAAATCTATTTCACATATATCCCATCAGCTTGACTGCTTTAAAATATTCCGCTCATACAACGTTAGTTATAGTAGGATTTAAGAGCATACTTGTATTTAAAAGCAATAATATAAGAGCATACTAAGAGCATACTTGAGAGCATCTAAGAGCATACTTGTATTTTAAAGCAATAAGAGCATAAGAGCATACTTGTATTTTAAAGCAATAAGAGCATAAGAGCATACTTGAGAGTATCCAAGAGCATACTTGTATTTTGAAGCGATAAGAGCATAAGAGCATACTCGTCTTTTAAAGCAATAAGAGCAGAAGAGCATACTTGTATTTTAAAGCAATAAGAGCATAAGAGCATTCTTCTTGTATTTTAAAGCAATAAGAGCATAGGAGCATACTTGAGCATCTAAGAGCATACTTGTATTTTAAAGCAACAATATCATTCCAAATAAGAGAAATACAGTTCAATAAAAACTTGTAACTTATTACATACTCCAGTAACAAAAGCTTCAAATCCAATTTGAAACGATTGCACAAATTGAGCAATTACGTTCAGATAATAACTAGTGGTTTCATTCTTCTCACTTGAGAAACTTTTATCTGTAAACGAATGCAATTAACCGCCGCCCTAATGACTATATTTTATTATGAATAGCAAGAGTACAGTTGTAGAGTAAATTGTACGTTCAGAAAACATCCATGAAACTTGAAGGAATGGAATTATTGCGGGATACGCCCGTTGTTGACAGGTGTAACTAATGCACCTAATGTCTTGCAGCTGTAAAATAATGCAAAAGCGTCGGCCATAAGAAGTCTCACGTGTGATTTATTGCTTAGCAACTCAGACAGTCACGCGCAGTCGCGGAATGATTTAAATCTACCGAGCTACTGATGAACATTACCCACGACTCTTCTTCCCTCACTACCGTGCATCGTTCAACAATGTAATAGCAAACTTGGAATCTTCACAAATAATTATAAGGAATACTTACTTCTAATCTCTTACTTCTTCTCTGTGGAATCTTGGAAATTGGATTTTATATAGAATTCGTACTCAGTATCAGGATCGTGAGAGAGTAAGTTTTATACACTAGTAAATAGGTTTTGTTTACAAGCATAGTAACTAAACTCTTATGGGTTTAAATGTGTGATACAGGTGAGTAAGAATTGAATAGAAGTACGACAGTGTTGTATAAATGTACAAGTAAGTAAGTAATCCAAGTATTGAAGTATCGATTTGGGGATATCCTTTTTTTACTGGGTAGTCCGGGCGCAAATGCCATTAATAAGGCACTCTGTGTTCATTTTTGAGTAACAGCCGTGGAAAATGTCTCAATTTCTTCGTTAGGTCTAGCATAATAAGGATCGTGATTATGATTAAGGAGACGGCAATGACTCGACCAGTTGTGGAATTGGTTCAGTGATGAGTTACAACTACCACAATTGTAAAATACACCACGGTAACAATGTTTCTCAATGTAGTGATAAGTCGAAATTACAGGCAAACACCTCGGAAACAAGATGGCCGCCAAAATTTTCAGGGTTTTGCTATATCGCTTGTATTTCAATAACCGTTCAAAATATTCAACTGTTTTTTCAGACGAAAATATTTTAAAAATCTTCCTCTACAATTTTTGTCCTATGCAATTTTCCTCTAAAACGCATATTTTTTTAGTTATAACCTTCAAAAGCCCAAAAACGTTTTTTTTTCTAAATTTGTTCAAATTTCATTCCATTATAACTTTTTTTGTGCAAGATATACAGATAAATTTTGAACCTATGAAATTTAGAGCGTTTTTCAACTTTGGAAGGATATATCTTCATGCGCCGTACGTCAAAAAATGAGTTCTCCAAGCGCCCTCCAAAGAAAACTCTGCATGATTTCTGGTGCGTTTTTCCATAAGTAACCATAAGTTTCCATGAAGTAACAAGCTTGAACTGTAAAATTTATTTTTTCATTACTACTTAAAGATAGAGACTTGAAAATGGTCTTTATCTCTTCGTTACAACTAGACAAATAAGAATATTGGTGATGGAAACAACGAAAATAATCGACATCGTTGAAAAATACAAGATAGCGGTAATTATTGACAGTCAATAAATTGAGACATCTTCCATGGCTGTTACTCAAAAATGACCATGGAATGACATTTGCGCCCGGACTAGGGTACAAATTATGTTGCCCGCATTTGCTTTAGGATTGAGATCCTTTTTCGAGCTTTGATGAGTGGATCAGTGGACCCACCGTTTTCAGTGGGTTCCGAACCATTAGGTATATTGCAGCTCATTGAACGAGCGTAGCGAGATCCTACTGATGACTAGAGAGGCTCGAGTCGTTGTCAGTCTGTATGTTCGACGATCACTTTTGATTGTTTTCTTCAATCAACTTCAAATTTTGAACAGAATATGCTTTGAGCCAATATACAGATCAAGCTAGTTGGCCAACGAGATTGACTCTTTTCTCCGTCTTTCTCGAAAATATAACAGAATAAAGAATCAATGTGCATGATACAAAATTGTAGTAATTTCTCATTTCAAATCACAAATTAATAGTCTGCTGGATTATTCTATTGTATATTTGTCTAATTTCTACACTTACATAGGAGAGTTATCATACACTCATTAGAGCACATACTGTATTATTCCAAATGTGGGTTATGAGGTGGATTTTCAAGGCAAGGGGTAAGCTAATCCATTTGAACTATAAACCTTGGGTAGCTAATGGGAACTATATTTGCTCAATGTGCAATCTGAAGGAGGCTGAGGATGTATTCCATTTCTTTGCTCGATGCCCTAGTTTGAAAGAATGGAGGAAGAAATGGTTTGGTGTTGTTGAACAATCAAGGGAAGAATTCATTATGTACATGAACGGCAAAGATTGGAAGAAACTAGCCTCATACTGTAGAGAAGCCTGTAATTACAGCCATGTTCTCACCCAAGAATTTAATTGGTAGAGCTATCATTGACACTCACCACTTGATTTTTGGTATCACTTATAATATTGTTATTTTCTGCTCTCTTCAACATTCTGTTTATTTTAGTTCAAGCTTTGAATGTTTTTTGTTTTATTTTTGAGTTTGTTTCAATTTGAGGATTCAATCTTTCTCATTGTATATTCACTTACGTTACTGACTAGATCATTACACTATACATTTTATTGCTCACTGTGTTACTTGATTCATCATTATTTCGTATAATTTTTGTATTTTACTATACACTGGGATCATATTTTTGTATTTTCCACAATCGCATATTTTCCGACTTTCCGGCTGGCGATCGTGTGATCAAGCCGTAAATGTGTGTTTAATTATTGTGTATTTATAGTTTAATAGAGAATAAAAGCATTTTTCTATTCTATTCTATTCTATTCTATTCTATTCCATTCTATTCTATTCTACTGTATTATTCCATTTAATATGGAAGTTCCATTCCTACTCATATCTATAAGGATTGGAGGGAGTGGACGCAAGAAGCAAGAAGCAAGGAGCAAGAAACAAGAAGCAAGAAGCAAGAAGCAAGAAGCAAGAAACAAGAAGCAAGAAGCAAGAAGCAAGAAGCAAGAAACAAGAAGCAAGAAGCAAGAAGCATGAAGTGAGAAACAAGAAGAAAGAAGCAAGAAGCAAGAAGCAAGAGGCAAGGAGCAAGAAGCAAGAAGAGAGAAGCAAGAAGCAAGAGTAGCAAGAAGCAAGAAGCAAGAGCAAAAAGCAAGAACACCAAGCAAGAACCTAGAAGCATGAGGAAAGAGCAATCCTCTTTGCTCATATTATCCATGCGTTTTTGTTACTTAGTTACCCAAGTTTCTCTTCATTTTTTGTTGTTCTCCTGACCATATTTGGAATACTTAAACTTGTCTATTCTCGGCCTATGACAGTAGAGCTCAACCATTAGTGAATTTATTGTCAATAAATAGTATATTATAAGAATAAATCACAGGGCTTCAATCACATTTCATAGTCAGCTGCTCAAGATTGGAAAATGTTAGTGATAAACTACTTCCAGTTTACTGAGGACTGATATTGGTGTAACAGACAAGACCAGTATTTCGAATTGTTTTAATAAATTGATGTTTTTATCAACATCAAAACATTCTCATTTAATATGGATAACAACCATAATACCACCTTCACAACAACTTAGAAAGTGCATTGTTGAATTTATACCTGTGAATAAAATAAATTCCAGAAGTTATTGAACCATTCAATAGCAACAGTAATGTCAATGCGACTATGTGTCTTGCAAAAATTTATGACATCTTGGTAGTTCTCAAAGTCCAGTTTTGAAAAAAAAGTTTTTTACTTGAGCACTACGTTTCCATTATTCTAATTTACATTGCCAAATGGGGATCGATGATTTGAGTTCATAAAATAACCTTTAATATCGGGGAACGAGCTTCCAGAGGAATGCAAAAATTTCTCTCTCAAAAGCCGGTTAAGTTTTAATTCTGATTAAATTCACGTGAACCAAATCAGAGAAGACCATTTCAAAACGATGTTTCTACTGGAATCAAAAAGGATTAAAAATAACCCGGATTATTTGCAACCGGCACTAAGTACCTGATTGAATGATTACAAAAGTTCAACAGCTGAGTCATAATTTTGACACAGTCCCACACACATGAACTCGCTCACTCACTTCCATCATCAACAGACGACGAAATAATTATTATCAGCTGTTTTTCCAAAGATGGTTAATGATTATCCTTCTAATGTCCTTCAGCGAGTTATCCCAGGGATGAGATTTATGCAATCGAATTTTTATATTATAAACATACTATGTTCTGAATTTCGTGAGAATCGTTAGAGCCGTTTTCGAGATCCGGTGGAATACAAACATATAAACATCTAAACATATAAACAGAAATTGCTCGTTCAATAGAATAGGACACTTCACAATTTTCAGTAGAAAGAAGCAGGAAATCTAAACAATATCTGATTTTCCTGCAGATGACGTCAAGTAACATTTCTATTGTGTTCGAAGTTTCAGCCACTTTATTTATTTTTCTCCAAACTTTGTTCAAACATGAACCTATAGATATAGTACTCTTCCACTCCAAATCACATCAAAACGATATCAAACTGTTTCCAGATTTCAAACTCTGTTCAACAAAACTCGCGTCCTATTTTACTTTTTGTGAGATCTTGTCTATAAAACGTGTTCAATTTTGTTTTCGATCTAACTGAGCAACGAAAAACCAGGTTCTAGCCCAACTTGCTGAAGACTAGAAAATAGCAAACGTAGCTTTCAAATCCACTTTGCTGAGACAGAATCTGTAGGTGACGTCTCTCGAAATAAATCAGCCGGATTCCTTACACCCGACTTGGTTTCTCGCTCCACAATCGGCAAATTTATCGATAAAGTTTCACATTTTCTGTACAATTCTTTCTCCCCTCTGCGCAAAATTCAATACATTCCCTTTGACTCTGCAGATCAATGCAAAAACTTCTCATGAAAATAATTGACTGGAAACACAATCTACTGGAAACTCTCTGTCATTTTTATTATTGATGAGAGGGTCGTTAATCTCAAAACAATTATTGACATGATTCTATTATAAATCCACAATTTGAATCCCATCGTATCCTCATCATTAAAATGGGCACAGAAGCTTCAAATGTTGCTATCGTTATCGTTAACCGTGAAAAACATCCAATGACGAATGACCATCCATGAATTAATCTCATCTATAAATTCCGGTTGAATTATTTTGCTTTAAGAACTCTAATATCTTTGAGAGCTGTCCAGTCAAAAATATGAGAAAAATGAAGCTCTAGAAAGGGGTTTCTGTTATTTGAACTTCAAATCAAATCATTCAGCCAGCTAATTCACTAATCTGGGATGATGAATAGTTGAAATTCATCAGAAAATACCCTGATATTCTTCAAAGTAAGGGATGCCTTTGGAGCTTAGAATTTTTGGGCTCCGATAATACAATTAAATGAACGAAAATGATCAAATATTCAACTCATAGATTAGCTTCCATTTGAGCTGTTGGACTGTTTTAATGTTGCTCTCATTATGGCTAAAGCCGGGATTATGCGACTGATATGGTCAGATAGTGGTCGTATTTCATATGATAAACAATATCAAATAGCTTTATACTATTTATTTCCATTCAAATTGTAGCTTTTTTATTAATCTGTTCTCACTGAAATGGTTCAGTTTCGATATTATCAACATTTTCTTCAGTCTCAAACATATGATTATCTTCTTATGATGTAAGTTTCTCTTCATAGTTGTTGTTGAAAGGTTCTAATGAGCATTTTTTGGAAGAACTTGGCGTGTCTAGTCTCAGCCAATGACAGTAGAGCCAAGCCTCCATTGGTCGTCAGCTAACGGCCAAACGTAGAGCTTCATTTGTACTGCAGTGCTGTTCGATGTTGGAGCTCGCAGTTTACTAGAGAATGATAATGGTGTATGCGTGTATCTCAAGCTGTTTCAAAAAAATAGTGGTTCTGACAATATCTAGTCGTTTTAATTCGATTCTGCAACTTTGTTCATGAAGAATCTTTCTCCTACAGTGAGGTGCACGTTATAATGGCAGTATTTGATTAGCATTGGTGTTGCTATCCTTCTCTATCATCCAGCAGTGACAATACGACAGAAAACTATAAACCTAAAGAAAATCCTAAGATAAAGTCACCATAAATTTATAGATACTAAGAGAATCGACAATGCTGTTCTTCTATCTTCCTCCAATACCATTATACCGTGGACCTCGCCACAGCGACATTTTTGCTTTATCATTGGTAATTTCTGTTACCTGACTTTGCGTGTCTCTTTTTATAAGATAATAGAAAAACATGATGGCATATTGGGTCATTATAACTTGTACCACACTATATGCTTTCAGTATTTCCATTAATGAGGTATTATTGACCTATCTACTGCGATGTACATAGCAAATTAGAAGAATAATGAGAAATTAAACTACAAAGCTCTCCATCTTTGGAGTCCACGATCTTCCCGATTGCATTATTGCATCTAAGATCCTAGTGTTGCAGATGATTAAATTGTATAAATTAATAAGGAGTGTTGAAGATTGTGCTCAGTACAACCGGATCTTGATAGAGTCCATCTATGGTGTCATAGAAATAAACTCAAATTAAATATCTCAAAAACCAAATTTATGGTTACACGAGACAGAGGAATTATGATCGTTACGCTTACTCATTAGCAGGCATCAATCTGAGTGTCAATAGCATTCGAGATCTTGGAGTGTTGATGGACTCGACTCTTGATTTTAAGACCAATTTAATCACGTTCTTAGCAGTGCTAATAGGCTACTTGGTTTTTAATTCGTAATTCAAAACCTTTTACTAGTTGTGATGTAAGTATAAAACTGTTTAATGCACTGGTACGGGAGTAAACTTGAGTATGCATCTATGGTGTGGGGTCCGCTAATGTAACTGATAGCTACGAAATTGAGAAGATTCAAAATAGATTTCTAGACCAAATTTTCATCAAGAAATTCGTATCTTCTGTCCATTCAATTTCCCAACTAGTGAATTGAGATCCTTATTTAATATTCGGTCATTGCAGGTGCGGAGATCATTAAATGCCCTATTGTGGTATATAATATCTTAAATCATAACGTCCATTTACCATTTTTATCAGCCTAATTAATTTCAGTGTACCATATGCAAGACCTAGAAGGAATATATTGTTTGAGATTCCCTTGCTAGAACAAACCATCATACAACTCATTTCTTCATAAAACCTTACGACTGTTTAATAGCTTGAATGAACACATTGATCCTTTTTCGAACTCATTCAATGAATATAAGAAACATTGTGAACTGAATCTATCATAAGACGCTCGTTTTTGAGATGATTGTTTTGTAAACTCTGGCTGGAACTCTCCTAGTTTAAGACTTTTCTTTTTCTGTTTACTTAGCTTTTTTTTTTTTATTAGTTATTATTTTCTTTCCTGTAATCTTTAAATAGTTTTTTTTTTAATTGTATTTTCCTCTAGAATCTTTGGAAGGATTGTTTTACCTTCTTTCTTTTCACATTTTTCTTCATAATAATGAAATTAATTTGATTATTCTGAGTAAATGCTTTTTGCTTTTTTTTTACATTTTTCTTTATATGAATGTAATTATTTGATTATTTGAACTGTGTAATGCTTTTTGCTTTCTTTTCTTTATTTTCTATATTTTAAAATGTATATAAGTTAAATTGTTGTTTCATTTAATTATGTAAATAAGGCTCTTTATGGATCTCTGTGAGCCTTTGTATGTAAAGAAAATGAATAAATGAATGAATAAATGAAATGAATCTTTCTCACACGTTATCTCTAATAATACATAGTATAACCATAGAGAAACAATAGCGTAAGTAAATATCCCATGGTATAGGGCGTTCATGTCGCAACTTTTACTGTTATCTCAAGCTAGTAAGTTCATGTGATTCTTTTCCATGCAGCTGTGTGACACTGGTAGTCTCTCATATTGTGCCGTTCATACACTCTCACCCCAACAAAACAGTAAAAATCGACAATAATCAACAGGAATCGGCTTGAGATAACAGTAAAAGTTGCGACATCAACGCCCTATACCATGGGATATCTACTTATGCTATTGTTTCTCTATGGTATAACTGAGCTATTAAAACTACAGAGCTCTCCATATTTATTCCATGATATCTCTAATAAAACATAGAAAAAACTAAGCTATTCCACGATACTATTATCAAAAATTTATCAGGAAAGCCTCATTCAGAATTTGTTATCCACTTCTTTACAGTGTTGACATTTTTAGCACATCAGTAGTTCATTGCTGGCAACCTATATGCTCGAAATGGCATGATCAATAAAGCATATTATCATAAACAAATAATGAAAAGAATGAACTACAGGGTTTTTGTATCTCTTTCTATGATATTTTTTAATAATATAATTGAAATATTTCAAGTTATTATCAAAGATTTTCAATGAAAGCCTCATTCAGAATTTGATATTTATCACCTTACAGTGTTGATATTTTTAGCACATCAGTAGTTCATTGCTGGCAACCTATATGCTCGAAATGGCATGATCATAAAGCATATTATCATGAACAAATAATGAAAAAATGAACAACAGGGCTTTTGTATCTCTTTCTACGATATTTTTTAATAATATAATTGAGATATTCCACGTTATTATCAAAGATTTACAAGGTAAGCAGCCTCAGTCAGTAAATTTGATATTTATCACCTTACAGTGTTGACATTTTGAGCACATCAGTAGCTCATTGCTGGCAACCCATATGCTCGAAATGGCATGATCAATAAAGCATATTATCATAAACAAATAATGATAAAAAAAGAACTACAGGGCTCTTGTATCTCTTTCTACGATATTTTTTAATGATAAAACTAAAATATTCTACGTTATTATCAAAGATTTACAATGAAAGGCTCATTCAGAATTTGATATTTATTACTTTACAGTGTTGACATTTTTAGCACATCTGTAGTTCATTGCTGGAAACCTATATGCTCGGAATGGCATGATCAATAAAGCATATTATCATAAACAAAAATGAAAAGAATGAACTACAGGGCTCTTGAATCTCTTTCTACGTTATTTTTTAATAATATATTGAAATATTTCACGTTATTTCAAAGATTTAAAATGAAAGCCTCATTCAGAATTTGATATTTATCACCTTACAATATTGACATTTTGAGCACATCAGTAGCTCATTGCTGCAACCCATAGCTCGAATGGCGATAAATAAAGCATATTATCATAAACAAATAATGATAAAAAAAGAACTACAGGGCTCTTGTATCTCTTTCTACGATATTTTTTAATGATAAAACTAAAATATTCTACGTTATTATCAAAGATTTACAATGAAAGGTTCATTCAGAATTTGATATTTATTACTTTACAGTGTTGAAATTTTTAGCACATCTGTAGTTCATTGCTGGAAACCTATATGCTCGGAATGGCATGATCAATAAAGCATATTATCATAAACAAATAATGAAAAGAATGAACTACAGGGCTCTTGTATCTCTTTCTACGATATTTTTTAATAATATAATTGAAATATTTCACGTTATTATCAAAGATTTAAAATGAAAGCCTCATTCAGAATTTGATATTTATCACCTTACAATGTTGACATTTTGAGCACATCAGTAGCTCATTCCTGGCAACCCATATACTCGAAATGTTTCCATGAAGGGTGGTTACATTACACTGTATATTAACATAGCCGGCTATAATGTGGTGATGTTTATGGCCGCCTATGCATAAATTTTGCAAAGTTGACCGAACTTCAACTTGCTAATTACTTGGGTCGCGCTTCTTTGAGTGCCAAGCCCCGTCATGTTTGCTCCCTGAAGGCGCTGCCATGTTGAAAGCTGCTTATAATTCGAGCTTAAGTCATGAACCACCTTTAGATCCACTCGGATTAAACCCTGGCTGAACAGACAAATTCCCAGAACAGATTAGATAGTCAGCATCAGATCCACGTGTACAGATTGCGTTCAGGTGTTGCAGGTTTGAAAAACATTATACTGTGATATTTTAATTATACTGTAAAATTACATTGCTTCGCAATAGAAGTTGACTGTAGGGCAATTTTTTATTGCTTTTTCAAGAATTTGTATACTTCCTTCTCCATCACATCTCACTAGAATCTTTTGGGAGAATGCCTGGGAGCTTTCTACAAAAATCAATTTCATGTTATCAAATGAGTCAATTCACACCAAGAGATCATACTGCACATGATGCACTCAATTTCCTTGAACTTTTGTTCGCAGATGCAGTTATTCCATCCATCATTCAAAATATTTTGAAAAGTACAGAAAAATCTCATGAATGATTAGTTAGGAAAAAAGTTCAATTAAATTCAATAAACGGAAGTAATAGATTAAATGAATTCAGATTGACGCATGATTACAATATTCGAATTCAAGTTCAAATTTATTTCTCAAAAAACATACACAATTATAATAATTTAATATTATAACATCTAAAAATAATACAAGAAAAATACTATTAAATATATAAAATGATCCCAAAACTGCAGTATATATTTTTTTATGTCCATCTATGTTTAAGGAGCAGCCTACAAGGTAAAATCTGTGCGTAGACCTAAGTTGCAATAATATGTTTATTCAATATAAACCAATAAATTAAACCAAAATAAGAACAAAGATTAGTGGAACTTACACACAAATATAATTTTGTAGATTAAATTAGATAAAAGTTAGTAAAACACAATAATTATTATTCTATGATGAAAAAAACAAAACATAAAAACAAGAAACAGTTGGTGCTTAGAAGATTTTTTCTTCAGTTTTATTTGATCTTATCTATTCCTCAATCTCGCAATTTAGTTTTTTGCTCCGGCTTGTATTGGCAACAAAATGAGTAGGAACAAGATTCATTATCCTCTGTGATATGTAAGTGAATTGTCTTCTACATACATTCAAATCCATCCTGTCTTGATGGAATTTTTCTCTAATAGGACGTAAATTAAATTCAAGTTTCTTTCACGAAGAAGAATTTTATTTTTATTCTCCTAATATATATTATCAAATTTTTTATGTACAGCTGTCGAACAGTTAGTACTTTGAATTCATTGAAAAGATCGCTTGTAGGATAAAGTCTGGGTTTGCCTAGAATTGTTTTAATAATATATTTTTGAATTATGAAAAGTTTTCAAATGTGTGTTCAAGGCTCCACCCCAAGCTCTTATTCCATATTGTAAGACAGCTTGTGCATAAGAGAAGTAGATTAATCGAGATATTTTCAAGTATTTAGTTCTCATTTGATGAAATTATATATTAGAAATTTTATTTTTAAACACATGCTGTTTATATGATATTCCATCTCAGATATGGATCCAACAGTATTCCCGGTATTTTACTCGGTCCTTTTTTCGAATTTCAGGACAAAAGCAGTGATTTGTTGATTGTTGACAATTGCAGTTTACTTGGTGTATTTTAATACTTTCTATTTCATGAGGTTGTGTTTGGGCATTGAGTGAGAAAGTCATGAATACGCTTTTAGAAGCATTTAAAGTAAGCAGATGTTCATCGAGCCATGATTGTGCTACTCTGAGACCATTTTCTGCGCTAAGGCGCACGTCCTCCAGGAATTGCCAGTGAAAGTGAGAGCGGTATCATCAGCAAAGGATACGATTGAGCAGTTCCCAAAGTCAACTTTAAGAAAATCATTAACATGAATTTGGAAAAGTATTGGTGATAAAACAGTGCCTTGAGGCAGACCATATTCAGTAAGTTTTTATTACTTGATAAAGTATTCAGCGTAAGTAGGTGATGCCGTTCAGTTAGTAACTATTGAATAGTTTGAGAGGTGAGCCTCTGATTCCAAGGTGTTCCATCTTCTCTAATAATCTTGACTGGGATACAGTGTCAAAAGCCTTTGCCAAGTCTAAGAAAGTTGTTAAAGTTTTCTTTTCACTGTTGAAGTTTTCAATTATTCTTTCCAAAAAGTCGGATATTGCATCTTCTGTTGATATGCCACTCTTAAATCTATACTGATTTCTATTGATAATCCTTTGTTTATTCAAATAACTTACTAGTCTCTTCTTTATAATTTTCTCCATTATTTTAGCTAAATTATTTATTAAACTTATTGGGCGATAATTTGAGGGGTTTGATTTATCACCTGATTTATAAAGAGGAACAACTTTAGCAACTTAAAGTAATTAAGGAAAATAACCTACCAAAAAACATTTATTTATTATCATTTTAAGAGGCTCTACAATATAGGAAGCTATTTTTTTCAGACAGGCAGAACTCAAATTGTCTACTCCAGGAGAAGAGTTACTTCTGAGAGAACTGATTGTGTCTATTATTTCATCATTGTTTGTATCAGCCAAATAAAATGAATTGAATGAAGGGATTGACGAATCGGCATGAGTACGTTGTCTAGGGCTGTTATTTATTAGCATATAATTGACCTACATGCGTGAAATGGTGGTTTAGAGCTTCGGGATCTATATTGGGTATTTTTTTTATCTCGTTTTATATTCAATATATCATTGATACACTCCCATGTCTTTTTCGAATTGCCTCTGCTTTGGAGTAGTATATTACTATAGTAGTCATACTTAGATTTTTTTATCATGTTGTTTAATGTGTTTCTGTAGTTTTTATATAGTGATTTGAGGAAGTTGTTTTGAGGCTGTTTTTTTAATTTCTGATGCATTTTATCTCGTTTTCTTATTGACGTTATTGATCCTGCAGTTATCCAAGGCTTGAGAGGCTTTAGTTTGTGTGGTACAATTTTTATTTGGGTTGCATTTCCAATCTCAGTGGATAATGCATCAACGAATAATTCAACAGCATTTTCAATATTTAAATCAAGTTGTGATGCAACCTCGGACCAATTGTACTTCTTAAGATTATTTATCAAATCATGGTAGTTTATAGATAATCTAGTGTTAACACTTGGTTCAGTTCTACCAGTATTTTCTCCAAGACCAATGTTTATACAAGTCAGATAGTGGTCATTAATACTTGTTTTCATTATTGAACCAATAATAGACTCACAAACATCGTTTGTTTTTCTGTAAAATATGTGATCAATGCATGATTGGGATCCGTTTATTTCTCGAGTAGGTTTATTAATGTAAGATTTAAAACCATTTGATGACAAAAGATTGAAATATTCATTAACAAAGTTTGTGTTACTGTTTATATCTATGTTTGTATCACCAATGATTATTATGTTTTGACTATTTTCATGTTTCAAGTAATCAATGCAATCATTCAGACTATTGAGAAAAATTTGCAAATTAAAGAGGTGAACGGTAAATAGTAACTATTGTGAATTAATATTTTCATCAGGTATACTGACACTCAGTATTAGAGAATTACATTCGAGTATAAGAAAATTTATGTTTTCAACATTGAATGTGTTCCTAGTAAAAATACAAACTTCATCGCATTTATTCAGTCTACCTGGTACACTATGAATTGAATAATCATTCAAACTGTAATTAATTGTGCTATCGTTAATCCAAGTTTCACTAAGTGCTATAAAATCAAATTTAGTATCACAATTCCCTAGAATATATGCTAAGTTATCAAAGTTTCTATTCATACTTCTTATATTCATGTGACAAATATTCACAAATCTACATGGCTCAGTGGTATAGTTTTGCGGTTTGAAATTGAAAATATCATCTACTTGAATTGTATTGTATGACTCAACTGAGATTTAATTTTCAAAATTATTTATTAAATCCTTCGTCATATTTATAGAGTAAAAATAAATTCATCACAATAAGGTAAAAGGCTCCAAAAACTAATCTGTTAAACAGTAGTGAAAAATGAGAGTCAATTGTTTTTGATATGTGATGAGCCAGCAAAATGTTAAGGTTTTCGTATTTCTGTTTGAATGACACAATTTCGAGTTGGCTCTTAAAAAGTGTAGTGATATAAAAGGTTTTTGACCTCTGCTCTAAATACAATATTTTATTGGCCATAGTCTGTTTTATCTATTAAACTTTGAATTGCTCTAATATAGCAGGGACAAGTTGTATCATTTACTAGATGTTTATCAACCTTTTTATTGTTCTTAATATTGAATATATTTAATATTTCCTTTGAAATACAAACAAGCAATCAAATAAAATGTACAATATATTTGAAATACAAATAAAATATACTTCACTGCAGATATAAGAGAAAATTAATTACAATTGGAAATGTACTATAGTTCGTGTTAGTGGCAGTAACAAATTTTGTGTTGGGTGCAAATACATTTTATTTATTCATTTAACTTCTAGAGCAAACAATACAATAGTCGGAGAAAACAGGCTATTGTTGCCCAAAACTTCTTCAATTTCCTAATTTTGTCTCAATGTAGACTATGTTCATTTCAATTTCTTCACCAAATCATCAATCTGACAATACAAATTAGAATATTTACATTGAGTAAGTTAGCTCACATATTGTTTTCTATAATATGATGCATTAGTTATAATCTAGTTAACGGTGGCTTTGAGAATAAAGTAATGAGTATTTGATAATCAGCATTGAGTATTGAGCACTGAGTGGTGAGTATCAAGTGATATCGTACCGAAATTATTGACCGAGCGAAGTGAGGTCTAAGATTCAAGTCGACGGTTTGGCATTTCTCTTCTCTCAATGTTTAAATGTTTGAATGTTTAAATGTTTATATGTTTATATGTTTTTATGTTGCGCATTTACGGCGAAACGCGGTGATAGATTTTCATGAAATTTGACAGGTATGTTCCTTTTTAAATTGCGCGTCGACGTATATACAAGGTTTTTGGAAATTTTGCATTTTAAGGATAATATAAGAGGAGAAAGGAGCCTCCTTCATACGCCAATATTACCGTAAAAATCAGACTATAGAATTATCCATCATAAATCAGCTGACAAGTGATTACACAGATGTGCGGAGAAGCCAGTCTATTGCTGTATTTCCATAAAGTCTATAGTTTCAATCAAGTACTTATGGATGAGAATACTGCGTGAGGTCCACTGTTCACAAAACTACTAGTTATTTTGAAATTCAACACAAGCAATCAAATAAAATGTACAATATATTTGAAATATAAATGAAATAACATTCACTGCAGATAGAGGGAAAAATAAATTTTAATCGGAAATGTACTAGAGTAGGTGTTAAGCCATTTACACACAGTTCGATTCTTGGACGTACGTTTATTTGCCGTCCTTATAAATTCTATTAGATTAAACAGATGATTTCAAACAGATGATGTTTGGCAAGCTCCGTTTAATCTGATAGAAATCATAAAGACGGCAAACTATCGTACGAACATAAATCGATGTGTGTGTGCGGGGCTTGAGTGAGCTTACATATTGTCTCCGGTAATATAATGAATTGTGGATGTAATAATTTTTATTTATTTTTCTCAAAATCAAATTAATTTTGTCAAATTGAAAACAATGCAATGAAGACTATAAATAATCATAAAAATAATAGACAAGCAAGAAATACATAATAAGATTCCAATAACACATAAACTCTTAGATTATAAATAACTTGTTTTCTATCTGACAAAGCCAGCAAAACCTAGGTTTGTGCGCTGACATAGGTACATAGTACTACATTGATAGAGTTTGTAAGGGAACATGTAAAACATGATCCAGTTCTTAATGATTATTTTGAATATAAAGTTATGAGTATTTGATAATGAGCATTGAGTACTCTATACTGAGTGAGTGAGCATCAATTGATATCGTACCGAAATTGTAGTGATATTGGTCTGTTGAGGAGCAGCTATCAGATGCTGATTAACGGATCGAATTCAATTGACTGGCCATTAATGTGTTGGCTGGTTGGTCAAAGGACGAATTCAGGAGGCTGTGAAATCTCATTTGACAAGTGCACTGGGCTCACTAGCCTTACCACCAGCCTCTAGCCACTAGCCCACTTGATCACCAAGATGGAGAAGGTTCCATCGAGAGTGAGGAAGAGGAGTTGATTGATCGGGAAGGGGAGAAGAGAAGAAGGAGAGGAGGAAGAAAGAAAGCTTCCATGATCTACCATTCCATGTTCTTGTGATCTACTTGTTGATTTGCTGTTTGTATTATTTTTCATATACTGTATATTTGTATTATTCTATTTGTATGAAAAAAAGATGTCGGTCTTTTTAGGACTTTTTTTATAATTATTTGATTAATTAGCTAAATGTGAATCGGAACAGGTTAAAGCCTAATCCTTGTTTGTAAGAAGAAGAAGAAGAAGAAGAAGAAGAAGAAGAAGAAGAAAAGAAGAGAAAGAAAAGAAGAAGAAGAAGAAAAAGAAAAAGAGGAGAGAAGAAGAAGAAGAAGAAGAGAAAAAGAGGAAGAAGAAGATGAAGAAGAAGAAGAGAGAAGAAGACGAAGAAGAAGAAGAAGAAGAAGAAGAAGAAGAAGAAGAAAAGAAGAAGAAGAAGAAGAAGAGAAGAAGAAGAAGAATAAGAAGAAGAAGAAGGAGAGGAGGAGAGGAGGAGGAGGAGGAGGAGGAGGAGGAGGAGGAGAAGAAGAAGAAGAAGAAGAAGAAGAAGAGAGAAAAGAAGAAGAAGAAGAAGAAGAAGAAGAAGAATAAGAAGAAGAAGAAAAGAGGAAGAAGAAGAAGAAGAAGAAGAAGAAGAAGAAGATACTATTTGTATATTTTTATTACTATTTGCAGTTAATTTTTCTTTCGAATATCTAGGCTATTATTCTTAGAAGTGGTGTGTACCGTTTGAATTTAAATAAATAAACAATAATCAATCGTTGAAACACTATTATTTGTAAAAGTCGGAAGAACTATTTGAGTAAATAAATGGATGAACATTAATCAATATTAATTTTATAAATTGTATTAATTGTATCATAGATATCCAAAACTTGGATTCCATACCGTGAATTCTGCAAGTGAAATCATAAAATTTCCCACCAGAGAAGCTGTGAACTTTTCCAATCAGCAATTATTGTTCGAATGTGATCCGAAACACGCCAAAGTTCAACACAGGAAACAAGGCCATATTTGCACAGAGCGCGCAAAGTACACTCAATACTCCACCGTGACCACGTGACCACTGATGCACTCCAGCCGGAATAAATTCCATTTCGCGTCAAATTCAGCGTGCAGTCACTTGTTGTTTTTTCGAGTTTGAATGGTGCAGGGCGCCTGCTTGTTTTCCTCTCGGCGTCGAAATCCCAATCAAAGTAAGCAATTCCCTCTGCTCCATTACAACTGATTAATTGAAATATTGGAAACAAACGAATTGTCCCCGGCGGCTATTGGCCGTTGGCCGCAATTATCCGACAAAACGCACTCAACCACTTTTGATGAGTTTGACCCATCCTTTTGATGGGTTTGTCTAATCTCTATCACTCTCTCTCCTTTTCTCTCACACTTTCTCTCTCCCCTGAAGTCCTAACTCTGCCCTTAATAAAAGGCAATCAATCAATCACATCTCTTTCTCACATGCTATCTTGCTCTTTCTCTCACACGCTGTCTTGCTCTCACTCTCTCTCACACACGCTCTCTTGCTCTCTCTCTCACACGCACTCTTGCTTTCTCTCTCTCACACGCTCTCTTGCTCTCTCTCTCTCACGCCATCTTGCTCTCTCTCTCTCTCACACGCTCTATCTCTCTCACTGTCTCTTTCACGCTCTCGCTCTCTTTCGATCTCTCTCTATCTCATACGCAGACACACACACACACACACACACACACACACACACACACTCTTTCTCTCTCTCACACACTCTCTTTGTGATTCGATTTCAATTTTTTCTAGTCTTTAATTCATCTATTTAACATTTCATTATGAATGCATATTTTATACGTATTTGTTTGAATTTTAGTTCTTAATTCCATTGTTATTATCTACTTTCTTCATAGCCATAGTTTTGAATCTATATCTAGAAATTCATATTTGTTAGAAAATAATTTTGATTAGTTATCAATTTGACATTTAGATTTTCTGTTCAATTTTTAATTTCTATTGCATTCGTTATTTTGTTCATCATCATCTTCACTACGGGAATTAGGTTTATTGATTAACCTGTTCCGGTACCCATCTCTTTCTTGGCCTCCCTACATCTCTCTTCCCAGTAGGCCTATAGTTTTGCACTTCAAGGGGCATTCTTCCAGGTGGCATTCTATCCAAATGACTGCACCAGTTGCGTCTATCTTGTATTATTCTTTCATGCAGAGGAGCAACCGATAAAACCTGCCTTATATCAGTATTTCTGATTTTATCAACTCTAGTGGGGTAAATACACTCCTTAGAAATCTCATTTCTGCAGCTTGAATTCGACTGTCCATTCTCCGTGTGTGAATTCAATCTCACTTCCATATAGGAGAGTCAGAACTGCAATAGTACTATGAAACTTCAGTCTTGTTTCTTGTCGTGTTTTATTCTTGAGGTTTCTATGTATAGTGCCACATATTTTCTGGAACTTCTTCTTCTTCTTCTTCTTTCAAGGATTAGGCGTACACACCTGTTCCGGTTTCAAAGGATATAACTATTTATTCTACCATATTTTCAGAGGTCTGCCAATATCCCTTCTACCGTAGGGTCTATATTTTATGACAGCCTTTGGTATCCTAGTATCTAACATTCGTTCCACATGATTTTTCCAGTTCAATCTGTTTATTTCAAGTTGTGCAGCTAATGATGATATTCCTAACTCATTCCATCATCATTTTCTGGAACTTCGAAATGTTAGGCTAGTTACATACACATCGATTTTTGGTCGTACGATATTTTACCGTCCTTATAAATTCTATTAGATTGAACAGATGATTTCAAACATATGATGTTTGCCAAGTTCCGTTTAATCTGATAGAATTCATAGTGACGGTAAAATATCGTACGACCAAAAATCGATGTGTATGTAACTAGCCTTATTATACACATCAATATCTGTATCATCTGTTATTTTGTTAATCATAGTATTTATTTGAATGAAATGTGAAGGTTGTGTGGCAGAGAGGACCTGGAGTCCTAACTCCGCCCTTGATAAAGACAATCAATCAATCTCTCTCTCACTCTGTCTCTCTCTCTTTCATTCTCTCTCTCTTTCTGTTCCTCTGTCACTCTCTCTCTCTCAAGTCAGCTAATCAATCAATCGATCAATCTTCCCTCTCCCCTTTCTTTCTGTCTCTCTCTCTCTCAAAACAAAAGTTCTAATCACATCTAAACAAGAGTATTGTTCCAGACCAGAGTTTATGCTACTTGAATTATCCTTATCTAGTACTGATAAATTACTCGTTGGTATCTGTTATCGCCCACCAAAAATAGGTCATTTCACAGATTTCGAAAATGCCTTGATTTCTCTTATGCCTTGTTATAAACGTATACTATTTATGGGGGATATGAACACCGACTTGAACATGACAAATCGTAACTTTGACTACTTTCAACTGACTACAATTTTCCAATGCCTAAACATGACTATTTTACCTCTCGATCCAACTCATCATACTAATAAATCAGACACACTCATTGACCTTCTCATTGTTAGTGATCCCAATGAGGTTGTTCAAGCAGGCCAAATCTCAGTCCCAGCTATTTCTAGACATGATTTGATCTACTGTGTACTTTCCCATAAGATACCCAAGCCAGAACAGAAAATTATCACTTATAGAGACTTCAAAAACTTTGATGAAGCCGCCTTCCTGACTGATGTGGCTCAGACTCCATGGCATCAAATTGAAGCATTACCCTCAGTTGATGACATGGTCAAGACTTTCGAGAATTGAACTTTGACTTTGTATGACAAATATGCACCTTATGTGACAAGGAGGATTAATAGAAAACGACGAGTACCGTGGATTACTGAAGACATACTTAAGATGATGGGACGTAGAGACAAAGCACATAGAAAATTTAAAAAGACATTTGACTTGGACAGTTTGATAGAGTATAGGAGCCTTAGAAATAGGGTTGAACAGGAATTACGGAACTCAAAGATTAGGTACTTGAATTCGTTTATGACAAACAATAGACAAGACTCTAAATCACTTTGGCAGGGAATAAAAGAATTCGGGCTTGGCAAACAGAAATCGAATCCACAAATTGACTTACCATTGAATAATATAAATGACCATTTCGTTTCACACTCTAACCAACGCGACGAAGTTGTCATTGCTAATCATATCGATGATCTTGAAGAGCAGGCTACAAACTTAGATTTACCAATCACTGATCAATTTCATTTCCATCCAATCTCAGAAGAAGACACTTTCAGAGCAATTCAACATATTCATAGTAATGCTACGGGTGTAGACAAAATTCCTATTAAATTTATCAAGAAGATGTTATTTGCTGTTTTACCAACCATTACATACATTTTCAACAAGTCACTTGAAGAAGGCATTTTCCCTGAAAACTGGTAGTTTGCTCTGGTTCGCCCTCTAAATAGAGTTCCATCACCCAATAAAGTTGAGGATTTTAGACTAATCAGTATTCTACCTGCATTGTCCAAAGTGCTAGAAAGACTCATTCATGCTCAAGTTGTAAAATTTCTAGAGAACAATAGTAAGCTTCATAACTTTCAATCAGGCTTTAGAAAATTCCATTCAACTGAGACAGCTCTGCTTCGTGTCACTGATGATATAAGGTTAGCTATGGACCAAAGAAAATGCACCATCCTCACCCTATTCGATTTTTCTAAAGCATTCGATACTGTTGATCATACAGTCCTCCTGAATAAGTTGGCTATTCTTGGTTTCAGTCACAACTCGTTAGTTTGGTTTAAATCCTATCTATTAGGTAGAAAACAATGTGTATCTGTCGGTGACAAAAAGTCAACTTGGAAAAACGTTATGCATGGAGTACCACAAGGTTCAATTTTAGGCCCTCTCCTCTTCACTTTGTATGCTAATGACCTTCCTTCCATTATCAAATTCTCCAGTTTCCATACTTATGCAGACGACCTTCAAATCTATTTAAGCTGTCCCATAACAAAAATTAATGAAACAGTTGGAATAATGAATCGGATATCAATTCGATAGTGGAATGGACAAAGAAAAATGGCCTTAAGCTTAATCCCATCAAAACACAACCCATTATAATTGGATATTCTCGTCTTATAAACAATATTGACCTTGAATCGATTCACAAATTAGTGTAGACGGTAATGACATTCCTTACTGTAGCTCAGTTAAAATTTAGACATTATTATGAATATAATCTTGACTGGTCAGAACAAGTGAACAAAACTTGTAAAAAGGTATTCTCAGCCATGCATGCATTGAAGAAAATGCACGATATCCTCCCTAGAAACATTAAATTATTATTGGTTCAATCTCTCATCTTCCACATTTAATGTATTGTAATTCTGTTCTTACGATATGCAAGTCACTCTGAATGATAAACTACAGCGTTGCCAAAATTATTGTCTACGTTTCGTCTACTCTCTCCAACGCCATGATCATATCACCCCAGCCCACATTGCTAGTTCAACATTAAAGCTTCCCGATCAGAGACTTTTTCGAATAGTCAAGCTTGTTAGAGATATCATGAAATTCGGTAATCCGAACTATTTTAAAGATGATTTCAAATTTGTCTCTGAAGGTAGGAGGATAGATGCTTCACATACTAGAACAGGAGAAAGTACTTTATGGATACCCAATCATCGAACTACTATTTTCACAAAATCCTTCTTAGTCAGTGCCTGTCATGCATGGAATACACTTCCTGTTTCTATCAGGTCTATCGGAAGCCGAGCGAGCTTCATCCTGACTTTAAAAAAACATATTTTGGAACAAATGACTGAAACTGTCCGGCCCTAGAACGATCACATGACAACCATCCCTCACCCATTCCACCAATATAAACCTTTAAACCATGTTATTGAACGAATTGTATATATAGATATATTATATAAACTCATGTTATTTCAATTATCCACTGCATACTGCTGTATATTACTGAAAGTTGATAACCCTGATCTACTTTCAGCCTACTTCATTTTTTAATCAATTATTTGATCTTATCTACCTATATAATTATTTTACTTTATCAATTTTCTTTTTTTTTCTCTTTAATATTCATATTGATTAAAACTTTTACAATATTTCCATTAATAAATAAATCCTTAGTTTAAATAACGAAATTAACGTTTTGGTAGAGAGTTAGTGGGGAGGATATTTTTAATATTCTTTCCGAAGAATGGACATTGATATGCCCAAAGCTCCGCCAATTTATGTAGATGCATAACAATATGATTATTATCTATAGTTATTATATTACAAATTGCTTTCTCATATCATATACAGTTCAATAATTATTTTCTTAGTCTATATTATGTAAATTTATCTATAATTTTGCTGTATTGTAAGCTATTGTATATAAGTGTATAAGCCAGTATATATTGTAATCTACATAAATAAAGTACTCAATCAATCAATCAATCAATCAATCTCTCTCTATCTCCCTCTCTCTATCACATTTACTTTCTCCCTCTCTCTTTCTCTATCACTCTCTCTTACTCTCCAACTATATTCTATGTATTCAATCCAGAATTTACCCTTTCTCTCTAGTCAAAGTAACATCAGCACCACGAGTGACAGTTCAGTTAAATGTTGTTTAGAAGGATATTAATGGTAATGGACCAGTGCGACTGCAATGTCCAATCAAACGAGCCTCTGCTGTTGCTTTGAATCTGGTGTGAGTTTGTCATCCATGCTTGCATTGCAGAAATGCATACAGAAGTGTGCAGACTCAAAGTGGCAGAGTATTGAGGTCAACACAGATAATAATAATGGAGTGGATGAAATCTCTCACAGAGGGAAATTCCCTTGTCAGTGATTGATTAGTTTTCCAATCATTGTAATATGTTAGTTCTTCTTCACAATAAGATGAACAAATTTGTATATTTCAATTGCAATTCAAATGTTTTTCAAGATGAGAGTAGAAATTTAAGAAAATATTTTTCTCTTCGATTGATACAGATACAAGAACATATACATATGATGACAGTGGTCTTAGTAGTTTTAGTTTAGAATATGCGAGTTTCTTGGTTTGATAATAATTAGTTGAACCATATTATTAGGTTTATACAGGAACTAATGAAGTACCTAAAATGCGTTTTTCCCGTGCTAGATGCCTATTTGAGTAATACTACCTTTAACATTGATCTCAGGAAGACTATTATTAAAAGTGTTTTTTTCTGTTCTCAGTACCATCCATTTACCTTGAGAGCTGTTAATGATAAAGAATTGAATTTGGTCTCAAATTGTGTATCAGGATTCTTCCTTCCACTTGCGTCAAGAATTAAGAATAAATAATGTGGAATTAGTTGAGAAACTTCAAAGAATCAGAAGATTTTATTAAATGTATCCTCTCTCCAGATTTCTAGCCATTTTCCAAACAAACGGAGTGGATGAAGGCAAATTTGAGACAACAAGGCTTATCGAGAATAAAATTTCATAGAATTTCATAGCAGATGGAAATTACTGAGATATTGCTTGATAATAATAATTTTATAGCAGTTATTTGTTTTTTCTTGCATAAATCTCTAGTTGGTGGGTGTTGATTGATATGATGAGAAATAACACAAATTAAAATAATTTATTTCTTTTTATCAATAATATTAAATTTATAGTAGAAGATCCCTACATTATGTAATTCCCTACTTATTTAACAGACTACCTCCAAATATTCGTGATTACTCTAAAAATGATGTAAAATGGTGTATCTCAATAATAAAAAACTAATATTATTACAAACGAACACATAATTTAAGAAACGTCAAGTTAAAAAAATGACAGCATATGCTTACATCATTAGAATTTTTCAATTTTTGCTGGCTGAAGTTTGAAAATTTTCCTTTTATTGTCACTGCCGCCTGCCTCAACGATGCACTAAAAATGTACTATTACTTGTGTAAAACAATTTTTCCCTTTCCTTATTATTTCATTCCTTTCTAGTATATTATAATTTTTCCCTTTTTTTATTAATTCTGTATCAAAGTCTGATGTATATTTCTTATTTCATTTTTGCTTTTTGTATTAGTTTTCTTTCATTTATTACTTGAAATCTTTGAAGTGTAATATTTAATATTACATTCAAGGTATTTATTTATTTGTCTAAGTTTATTTATCTTTTGTAACTCATTTTTTTCCTGTAACTGGGCACCCGCCGAAAAACGTTTGGTTATGGCAGGACCCTCAACTGTTTGTATTGTGAATAAAAAATTTTGATTTGATTTGATCACTTGCTTCGATGGTGAGTCAATTTCATCGTTAAATTTAATGGAGCTTTAGGAGAGCATTTTCACGGACTGGTCATATTAACAAAACTTAATCTTGAATAGGTGAATAAGGTACATAATAAGTATAATTATGAAATGAGGATGGAATTAACTAATGTGAGTCATCACTTTTATATTTAAACGAGCACAAACGTTTCGTTTTGTCTTTCCTTTCGATGGACAGACTACAGTCAATAACATTCGATCCCCAGTAGCTTGGACAGACATTGAACCGTTGAGACTCCAATATCACCCTCGCGGACTCCAGTGACAATATTGCAAGGGGGAACGTGACAAAATCACGTGACCCCCTCAAACATGTGGGAGGGAAGGGGTTGACAGCTTCAGTAATTAATTGAGGTACCTTTGCCTCATTGGGACCTTTAAGTCACGCACACTTATGCAAGGCTGGACATGCTAGGTACGCTTGTATTATCGCAAACTCAAATACATACACTACACTCTCACTCTCTCTCACTCTGTCTCTTGCTCTCTGTCTCTCTCGAGCGTGTTGACTGTCACTTAGCGGACTGTCCAATTACTGTTGGTCCCCTAGTTCAGTAGTGACAAATAAGGGTGTATTGCGCCCGACTGGAAATTCTGCATAGATTGGATGTAAACGTGTTTATAGGTGGAATCCTACTCATTTCTTCCTTCTCTCTCGAACACTCAAACTCTCTCACTATCTCTCTCTCCCTGTCTTCTCATTTTTATTAGTTCTTCTATAGTTCTTACATAGTTCTTGTATAACAACTCTATCACACTTTGTATTCTCAATAAATACAGTTTCCATATTTCTCACACCCATATTAATCACACACATTAACGCTCTCTCTCTCACCCTCTCTCTCTCTCTCTCTCTCTCTCTCTCTCTCTCTCTCTTCTCTCTCTCTCTCTCTGTCTTTCTTTTACCCGGTCGTGTGTTAATGGGAAGGATATTTTATAACCTTTTGAAAGAATCGACAATTATTTGTTGAAACACAGCCGATTTATGAAGATACATCACATTATTATATTATCGTTATTCTAATACATTGCATTCTATATTATTCTCATTGATTATCATTTATACTTTGTGAAATTCGTTGTATAACAGCACATCGTCATTTATATAAATTAGTGTAGTAAGTAACATCATAAAACATACATAAATAAAGAAATCTAATCTTATCTCTTTCTCTCTCTCTCTTCTCTCTCTCTCCTTCAACTTCTCACTCACTTAAAAAACTTGTATTTTCGACCCCTCTCTCATTACCCCGACTCACTGTTAGTAAATTCATGTCTCTCCCTCACTCTCTCTCTCTCTCTCGCTTTCCTTCAATCGATCTCTCTTTCTCTTTATCACTGTTTCTCTTTCTCCTCACATTTATCTTTCTATCTTCCTCTCTTCATCTCTTCTACTACTTTTCTATCAGTCAATCAATCTCTCTTCATCTCCTCCTCTTTTCCTTTCTTTCCCCGTTTCTTTCTCTCTATATCCTCACTTCATTTCTTCCTCTCTTCCTCATTCTCTTTCCTCTTCTCTGTCAGGTCGGTTGATGGGGAGGATATTTTTCATATCTTTTTCAGAGAGTCGACAATCATTTGCTGAAACATCGTCGATTCAAGTAGTTACATTCCAATACTATATTATTGCATTCAATCTGATTGCTACAGATTATAACCTCTGATACTGATTTATAACCTCTCAGCTATATTATAATTTATTGTAAATTATGATGTAAGTGTATGATGTATAAACCAGGATACATGGCAACTTACATACAATACAATAAAATACAAATAAATTTTATCCCCATTAATATACAAATAAACAATCTAATCAATAAAACGTACATAATATTCAAAAATACAATATATGAAATTTACTACAAATATAAATAAGATGAATTTTTTCGGAAATGAACCTACTCAACCATGAGAAACCCATGTTCTATAGCAGGTGTAAATAAAGAACTCTAAGTAATCTAATCCTCCAACTCTTCGTCGATTCTCAATTTCTCTATTCTCCCACTCTTCTACTTCTCTCTTCTCTTCTCTTTCCCTTCCACTTCTTTCTCTATTCCACCCTTTCTTTCTTCTCTCTTAATCATTTTCTCACTTTCTCTCTTTTCTAAACTCCCCTTCTCCTTTCTCTCTCACTCTATCTCTTTCATCATTCACTCTCTCTCCCTCTTCTACTCTCTCCCTCATCCATCACTCTATCCTCGTCTCTCCTCCCTGAAGATTGAGCAGGCCCTGACTTGACGTGTACACTGTGCGTTATATTAAATTCAATGAGCAGCACAACAGAGCCCAGTGGTCCACAATATTGCACATGTGTATCCATCCACCCTACAGACATTCCACTGTACGTTCTACTCATATGTGGATATGTGGATACTGTACACATATCGTCCGCATTTGATTACATGTCCGATGTGTTTATAATATTCAGCAGCTCATGGATAAACTGGACTCTGGATGGACACATTTGCATGTGTGAGCTAGTTTATAGCTGCGAGATATAGTTGACAATCATCACAAAATCGTCATTATATCCGCTTGCTATCAAGCTAGATTGTTAATTAATGACTCGAAACGATAATATATTCATGAGGGAGTCTGTTTTCCTTTTCTCATAAGACTAAATGAACGATTATCATCAATGAGAGATTAATTATTAGACAACAATGACTCACAAGAAGGTTGAAGAGAACAAAGCTCTTTGAGTTGGTATAGTGCTAGTGAAGTGAAAAGAGTATATTAAATAAAAGTGTAGTGAAAGAATTTAAAGTAGTGAAATTATAGATTAGAACTGAAGCCTTCACTGGAGGACTTTAGCAATGAAATTGATATTCTAGGATAATAAAAAAGGGAACAAAATTAATGGTTAGTCCTAGTGACTAGTTTCAATAGAAATACTAAAAAGAATAATAAATAAAAAATAAGAAAACAAAGATGTGTTTTTGTTTTCTTATTATGGAGAGATTTCACAACATCACCATCAATTCTATTAATTTCATTAAAATAAGAGATTGGCGAAGGAAATACTGTCACATTTTGTGTTTTCGAGAACTTTATGAGAAAGTTCTTTCAAACAATTAAAGGAATTAAAAACAGGAAAATTCAACACAGAACATGAATATTATGAAATATTTGCAATAGAGTATTTAAATCGGGCTACTTGAATGTTTAATTATAGACAATAAATTATCTGTATTTGAGAAAGCGATTTTGCTTCACAGGACTGCAAATTTTCGGAAAATGCAAACAAAACAATTATCCAAGAGCAAGCACCCAGAAATGTTCTAAAGTCAGTGCAGCGTGAGTGAAACATTTTCAAATCAACTTAACCACTCTGAAAAATTTAAATCAAAGTACTCTGTTCAATATAAATATTTTATTCCTTACATATGTTCCGGCGTTAGAGCCATTTCAAAGTGATCTAACTAATTACTAGAAAGTGACTTCGATTTTTAATTTTATGTAAATATTAGTAGCCCTTAACAAGAATGTAACCACTCTAAATTTGATTAATGAATGGATAGCTGACAACAAGTTGAGTTCTCAGAATTTCTCAAATTTTACATTGGTGGTGATTGGCTGGAAGCTTAGTTTAAATCTTGCAGCGAATAAATTAATGTTCATTCTGCCTCTTTTGATAATATGAGCATACTAGCCGTCAGGCTCGCTTTACTCGCCATATCCGTCTAGCCAGGGGGCTCCGCCCCCTGGACCCCCGACTGGATCGTCCGAGAATGAGATCAGCAGGCTCGCTTCGCTCGCCTGCATTTTTCATTTGAGCATTTTTATCATATTTTAAGACGATCCAGTCGGGGGTCCACACTAAACGTCTGGCTAAACGGATATGGCGAGCGAAGCGAGCCTGACGCTAGTAATATAATATTCACAGGAATAGCTCTGATTAAAATAGCAGTGCCCAATCAATTTTTCCGCGATAAATGCATTCCAATCTTCAACTTGGTGCCAACCTAACAAAGTCAACTCAACTCAATGCCAACCTGACAAAATTATTAATTTACTTACCAGTTAACAACTGTTTCGAAGAGGTAATCTCTCTAGATTATAGTTCTATATTAACATATGGTATGGACAATTTTCAATCATAATTAAGAGAATAAGAAGAATATACATGCTAAAAGACGAACTTTAAACCCTTAAAAACACCCTTAGAGTTAGAATATTGCCAAAAGATTTCTTAGTGCGCCTCTAAAGGGCAACTGAACATACCTACCAAATTTGAACGTTTTGGTCGGTAGATTTTTATTTCTGCGAGTGAGTGAGTCAGTCAGTCAGTCAGTCA
>NC_052514.1:11679401-11718305 GCF_014356525.2 Nilaparvata lugens
TGTGGTGAAAAATCAAAGATTATATTGGAATTTGTATGAAAATTTCATGTGAATATTAATTCTTCCCAAAAGGTGACTGGAGATGATTTGCACATTAATCTTCTGAAAGAGAAATGTTAGATTCCAATGAGAAGGGAAAATTGAAAACTATAAATCACGAGATCACTAGAGTATGATACAATATTATATACGCTCTCATACCAGGGCTAGTAGTTCAGACGTGATGTTCATCTTATTTTGAATCATTTTCCATCTCACCATCGTCTGTGAGACGATTCATCATCTAAATTGCCTACTGCATATTCCATTTTTCCGTCAGTTGACCGATTTCTTAAATTAATTATTAGAAAAGTTGTAATATATGTTTATATTGTAAATATGGAGACGATATATATATATAAAGGTACCTCCTTGATAAGTCCGGTGTCCCTGGAAACAGTGTCTCTAGCACTTTCAATGGAGAAAATAATAGATGACATGGCGAAATCTTCACAGTATACTGTACTTACTGTACTGGCCCTTCTCATTAGATTAAAAGTTGTATTCATGAGCGAGGTCTACTGTTCGCAGAACTACTAGTTATAGTATGGATGACGATTTCTACTGATCACCTACAACAAACTGTGAGTTGATTGATTCAATCTTTACTCTATTATTATTTTAATCATCTCTTGAAAATTAATCAGTCAATCAATAATAACTCATTCGAATCAAAACAAGATACACAAAAGGAATCAAAATACAAAACAACTCATTCAAATTACAAATTTCTAGAAAAAAACACAGAAAGGCTCAATGGTGAGGTATGGTGAAAAGAGAGGAAGGAGGGAGAATACCTAGCCAACTATAATTTCCCATGTAATAGGCTGGTAGAGGGTACACGTGAGGAATGAAGAGTGAAGAGGAGCGAAAAAGGGAAAAATTGGGATGAATATAATCTAAAAACGGCTTTTATATCAAATTTTATAAACAGTAACATTTCCAAAAGATAAGCGACATTCTAATTCGAAGAATTTTCGTTACGCTAAAAAACGCAGATTTTGGGCGTATCTTTGGAAATTTTTCCAAATCCTTTCTTATTGCTATATTTCCAGGAATAGCTCTGATTGAAGTAGCAGTACCCAATCAAATTTTCCGCGATAAATCAGGACCTCCTAAATAAGTATTCAGGAGGTACTGGATAGATTGGTATTTAGGAGGTCCTGGATAAATGCATTTCAATCTTCAACTTGGTGCCAACCTAACAAAGTCAACTCAACTTAATGCCAACCTCACAAAATGTTCAATTTAGTTACCAGAACAACTGTTTCGAAGAGGTACTCTCTCTAGATTATAGTTCTATATTAACATATGGTATGGAAATTTCAATTATAATTTCAAGATATTGGAATAAGAAGAATATACATGCTAAAACGAACTTTAAACCCTCAAAAACCACCCTTAGAGTTAAAATATCGCCAAAAGATTTCTTAGTGCGCCTGTAAAGGGCCAACTGAACATACCTACCAAATTTGAACGTTTTTGGTCCGGTAGATTTTTAGTTCTGGGAGTGAGTGAGTGAGTGAGTGAGTGAGTGAGTGTCAGTCAGTCAGTCAGTGAGTGAGTGCCATTTCGCTTTTATATTATATAGATAGATGACGATTTCTGCTGATCACCTACAACAAACGACACCGTATTTTCCATAGCGAGATTCACTTTAAAATGTCAGCATCTGTTAGCGAACAACGATCTCCAAGGAAAACCGTCAGTTTCAAGTGGATTTCACTATGAAGTAGGCTATGTAACCTTTACAACATCCAGGTGACTCAGTTTTTTTTATTGGTCTCATTGATGATAACCCTTCAAGCTTTGTTATAATTATGTTTCCAATACGTACCCTTTCAAGTGCAATCGATTGATGCATCAGTCTCACTGAGGAACTTGTTGCAGATGCAACAAACCATATTGCACGGCAATTGATTAATACACTAGTTGCACTAAAGAACTGTTGAATCAAGCCGTGGCCAATTAGTGAGTCATTTTTCATGGGGAAGCTTACTCTAGGCAGTCACGATCCATGAGCCAATAGGATGAGCCGTTACATGGTAGGTCTAAAGGGCCTCAGTACTCAGTAGTCCGGGCTTTGCTTGTTATAAGTTGATGCTTTGTAGACCGTCCAATTAGAAGTTGCAAATTATGTTCACTGCGACGGAGTGGTGATAACCTATGATCTCTTACTCTCTCACTCATACTCTCATAGTTCATCTTGTTCTCTTTCTTCTACAATCCCTCTTTGTCCCTATAAATTGTATTAACTCTCTGTCATCTAAGATACAATTAGAATTACGTCAACAGTTCCTTCATTAATAGTCTAAACTTCTTTTTTGTGTAGTTGAGAAGTTGGTATTGTGGTAATTATTCATATTGAATGAAAAAGACTAAGAAATTGTAAAAAAAACACAGATTTATTGATACTTAGAAAGACCGGTTTCGGTTACTACACCATTGTCAATCTCTGGTAAACTGTTACAATAACTGTTATAAATGAGTTTATCAGAGATTGACAATGGTGTAATAACCGAAACCGGTCTTTCTAAGTATTAATAAATCTGTGGTTTTTTGACAATTTCTTAGTCTTTTTCATACAAGTCTGAACTTCTATACATTGTTATCTGGTCTGAATTAAAAATCTTAACTCTCAATTATTTTAGTTGGGCATTCTCAACCCTTCCGGTTTTAAATTTACTGTACTGTAGTGTACTGTGATAAGTAATTGATCATGGTTTTTTCTTCCTCTTTCTCTAAATTTTTTACACTCGTGTTTCACTCTACTTCTCTTTTCCAAAGAAATCATTTCCTTATCTTTTTCTTTCTTTTTCATCTATTGTAGGTATTGTATATAGAAATGTGCAGTATATTTTACTAATATAACTTAGTGTATTTTCTGACTAATGTATATAGATAATACATTAGATATATTATATTCATATACGGTACAGTTTGTGTGTTTCTGCCTTTACTCGTATTCACTGTTCAGTTTATTCCACCTTACTTTCACATTAGACATATATTTGGATTTTAGCGGTTACAAATGGTTTTTGCTGTGTATGTCAAAGGTTCTATTTTCAAATTTGTATTATAAATTTTCAATAAAATATATTATGTTTATTTGTATAATACAGTATGTTTTATCTATGATAGAATGAAGGAAAGAGTTGGCTTATAAACGTACAGGATAGGAAATTCACGAATGACGCATCATCACGTTCGAACTACTGGACTGATTAACTTGAAATTTCCTATATATATGGTTTCTTGATTTACCGAGGCCTATTTTAAATTCTTGAAGATTCCATTAAGTCATATTTTCAGTTTGTCAAGTTTTTAATCACACCCTTGCGGAGCACGGTTACCTGCTAGTTCTGAATGGAAACTTAAATTTTAAATTCCTTTTTTGTTGGTTTAACAGAATTGAACGATCTACAAACTTCCTAGAAAACAAACCATTCCGTAAAGTACCCTACTCATACAGGGATGTAGCACTACCTCTAAACAAAGTCGTAGTGCATTCGTGTGACGTCAGCACAGGTAGGGCTCCTACACGAATAAAAATTCGTTGATTTCAGGTGATCCATATCAGCTAGTGTTTTTGATGGTGTAGGAGCAATACCCACTACTACTTATAATAATTATAAGTTATAGTAGGTATTGCCTGGAGTAAAAGTAGGTATTGGTAGAAGCCCTACCTGTGCTGACGTCACACGAATACATTACAGCTTTGTTCACGGAGGTAGTGGATGTAAAACATAGACCGCCGTTAGAAACGCCATCGCAGTGACAGCTGGAGGATGTAGTTTAATTCCGGATATCGGCGTCCTGGGACCGGAAACGGGAATAATCCTTCCGCATTAGGCCACCGACAATAAACGAGGATCTGGCTGATGTCAACTGGGCGCGGGAAAATTCAAATCGAGCCGGAAAATTCAAAGTGGCCAGGGAAATTCCAGGAAAGGATTAGTCATGATACTTGACGTCATGGGATACAGCCATACAGTTTATCAGCAAACGTGATAACACGCTAAATGCCAGAAATTTCAAGTGTGGTTCATTTTTATCTCCATTAAAACTTGGTTAGCTCTACTGTACAATGAATTATATTCTGTGTATAGTGCCCACATAGTCTTAGCCTCATAGGCTGAAGATTTATGAGATGAGAGTTGCTTAGAATCTCCGTTAAATTCATGCTAGAAAACGCATGAACTCAGACTCTACACTATTTAGTATTGCTATGCATATTTCGAGATTGAATTTGTTAAGGAGTTATTAGTATGATAGTTTTTCAAGAGTATGAGAAGAGGGTTAAAGAATATGGATGAAAATGGAAGTGTTCATCCAAAAAATCATAATGATATTATAAGAAGATGACAGATGACGAAGTCCTGCTAGGAAATTCAACTGCGAACACCAAACAAATATTTTTTTCCTACAGTTACGTTGAAAAGTGGCCATTGCTGCACTGATTACAGAATGCAAAGAATCACTTTTCCGTTCTAGTGCGGGAAAAATTTTTTCTGCACTCCAGATTTGCAACATGGCAACGCAAAATAGTTGGTGGGTTATATGAAGGATTAGTGCACGAAAACAAAAATTAAGTTGGTAACTGTGGTATAGTGTTGTTATAATAATATCAAGGACACCGCGAGTTCGAGGACAGCCACCACCCACACAGCACACAGCCGCCCCGCCATTCAAACACTACTACATTATTCAATTTTATTTATTAATAATAAAATTACACAGAAAAACATTTGATGCATTTCAGGCAATTTTACCCATAATTACCCACTTTTCATATTCAATGGTAACTGTAGGAAAAATTTAATGTGAAATACGTGCGCAAAGTTCCTCTGCTGCACTCAAAAAAAACATTCCACCCTCGCCAACGTCTCGGGCGTAAACGTTTCTTTCGGTGCAGCAAACTGTCACTTTGCGCACTAGTTGCACAAATAACTATTGTCTTCACAAAAGAAAACGTACATCTTATTCATTAAGTCTTCAAAAAATACATTTTTGTTTAACATTATAATGAGATTGAGATGAATTATGAAGAGCAAGTTCTCATGAGTCTCTTTGAAAACAAGGAGGGAATAATCCCTGTAATATTATAAAACATGTTTCAATGAAAACAGAACGTGTAAACAACAGTAATTTCAGAATGAGGAGAAAAAAGTAGCCTACCTATGATCTAGAAAATATTTGGAGATAGTGAACAGCAGAAGAGTAGTTTCAGGCGGAATTGGAGGAAGTGAGAAATCAAAGAAGTTGAGAAACAACCCAGTATAGCAATTTGAATACGTAAGTGATAATATTAATTTTAGTACAGTACAGTGATGGAACAACGCAAAAACTTCTTATCCTCTGGTATTGGAGATCTTTGGAATAATTAATATGTCCAAGAAAAACCAAACGCATAAATCTAAATATCTGATAATACCTAATATCGGGGCACCGAGCTTCGCTCGTTATTTATTTATCCATAAACTATTGATAAACAGAACACAATTCTTCAAAATGATTGGGGAAGGACTAACAGGCACAGCCCAAAACTGTTTCTTCCCCGATTTTTGATTTATACACTATAAATAGTCAAACAAGTACGTTATGCTCCATGCACTTGAATTCAGGTCAAATTTTCAGTCCAAACATTTGAAAAAAGAAAAGTTCTAATAGTTTTGATTGTCTACAAACCAAATTGAATAACAAAATAACACTCACTAATTACTTGAAACTGTGACTTAATGATCAACTTTGAATATTATGATATTCTCTAATTTAGAATGATATACCATGTCATGTCAACAAATCAGATTATTTTGATCAAATCGATTAAAATTTCTAGATTTATATTTCTCGTGAGATAAGCTGATTGATTACACAGCTAGAAATAATTCGGTTTCTCTCTCATACACGCATCTTCTGTTATCGACAGACGACGAAATTATCATCTGTTTCCCCAAGGATGAGTAATTATTATTATCCTTTTCATGTCTTTCAGCGAGTTGTCCCAGGGATGAAACCTAGTGCAATCGAATTTTTTTATCATAAACCTACTATGTTCCAAATTTCGTAAGAATCGTTTGTGCCGTTTTCAAGATCCGTCGGACATAAATAACCAGATATAAAAATAATCAGATAAATAAATTATAAAATAAATACAGGAATTGCTCGCTTAATATAATAGGATAGGATACCTATAATAATAAGGAATAATATGTAGAGGAAACGCATCCTCTGAAACAAAAAGTTATGAAGTAACTAGTGAATTTGATAGAGACCTGATTCTAACTCAGTGTTTATGCCAGTGAACGAACAAAGAGCCTTTCATTTGTTTGATATATCAATCAGAAATTTCCCGCTTGATACAGTTTTGTTGAGGGATTATCTTCGTTAGTGTTTTCAACAAAAACACACTCACAAAATGATACAGTGTTGAAGTTGTCACATTATCTTGTCATTCAGTGCATGCATGGTTTTTCATCAAGCCTGCAACAGCAACGTTAATTCCTCTTTGTTGAAGGGCGAATAAAGGGGAGATTCCAAGTGATTTAATTCAAAACCGTAGCTAGAGATGCTCAAGTCGGTTGTATACGTTTGAAAGGCTGTTATTGTGTAATGGAGGGCACCACAATCTCCATCTCACTCACTCACCCTTTCTCTATCCATCTTTGTCTCTCTCCTCTGCTTTGAGCCTTTGATCATTTTCGCGTGTTTATTAAACTGACAGACAATCCGTGGTTTCGGTCAGATGCAGAACTGAACAAATATGAGAGGGTGCAATGAGAGACTGAGGGGAAATGTTGTAAGTGAAGGGTAACAGAGATAAGAAGTGATTAGTGAGATAACTGGGTAGTGAGAGGAGATGAGAAGTTTCTTCCGATTTTGTTGCAATTACAAAAATCTTATAACGTGTGAAATAGTATCTTACGTCACAAGGACGGGAAGGGTCCAATTGCAGGCGATAATGATGTTTCCAGTCGAAGCGTTAGCCGAGACTAAAATTTCATTCGAGCACTGCAAAAGACATTCAGGTCTAAGCAACGTACACTATTTCTAGTCATAATAATCCAAAGAAGAATAATTAATTGAGGAATAGAAAACATTACCTGCTTGTGCTGAAGTTACTACATGCTTTCTATAAACATAACCTGGTTTACAAATTCCGAATCAGGAAATTTGTGGAAGTTGACAATACTTCCACCTGAAGCACTGAGGGTGTTTTTTTTTTGTAGCAGTTTTGCTGTCCCTATTTCGGAACTATGAAACATACTCGACTGTAAAGAAAACATATGGTTTCATTACAGTAAAGAAAACATCATATATGGTATCATTACAGTAGAGTATGCTGTAATAAGAATCATATGTTTATTTGTTCTGGTAACAGCTGTTTACCGGCTTGATTTCATGCATGAAAACAGCTGAGATTGAATGACTATGAATACTAGCAGGGCGCTTGTGCATCGCTACGGGAATTAGAAGATATATTATTTTTGAGAGATATCCATAATACTTATTCAATAAAAAATGTTTTTTAGATCAATCATACAAACAAAAATTATTGCTTACTGAATAGAACAGGATTAATAAGTTAATACAGTCTCATCACTGTTATAGAATCATCAAACTTTGTATCTGGAAAGGTGCTCTCCCTAGATAATAATGTTGAGTTCATTATGGTGGATTACTTTTCAAAATAAAATTACAACATAAGAATAAATTTTAAAATAAATATTTTTCAGATTGAATTATTATTAATTTGATTTTATGGTATGAGATGTTGTGGTATTTCTCCATAATTGAAAGAATAAGACTTGATATTGTCAATACCACTTTTTTTATTATTCGAAAATTGATAATCATAATTCAGTACCAGGTTTCATGGTAAAACCTACCACATCTTCAGCTGAACTAATAAGTTTGTTGTTGTTGGAGTTCCTCAAACTAATAAATTATTATTATTCTTTTCCATTGGTATTTCCAGGTTCAGCAACTGAACCTCTACAATTCAGAAAACAATATAATTGTTTAATGTATGATCAATATCAATAGAATTTATCTATCAATCAGTTGTGAAATTTATATAATATGAGTCGATTTTAGATGAATAACTCACTTTCGACAGCAGCATGATCATTTTCCACATATCAATCTCCTTATCGCCACGAGCCATAACATATTTTCCTGAAAAATCTCTCCCAAAACCCATGTTTCTTGTCTTCACAGAGGTGCGTGCCATTCTTCAACATATGCTCAGAACTGAATCCTTAATAAATAAATTGAGCGTGATGGTAACAGTCTCATGATTGAGGGTTAAGTCTCCAATTTTTTCTGAATTATCATCCCTCAAAGCACGCAGCCACCTGTCGTGTTACCCTTTCATCTTTTGCTGAAGAATGGAAAAGGGTCCAGTGTTCTGTGAAGGGATGATCTTTTCCTCGATTGGTTTTCGCCATAGGGCTGAGTGGTAGACCCATATGCCCTCTTCCAAGTAACAGTAAAACTACTCAAAATCTACATCTGATGGAAACTGACAGGTAAATTGCGCTGAAATTAATGCCAGAAGGCGCCTGGCCTTTGAAGGCCTTCAATAGTTATAACCTGAAATTATGCTATTTTCAAAGCTATTCATCTTGAAAATTGTTACAAATTTCGACTAATAAGCTACAAAAAGTGATGTACATCTGCTGAAGCTTCAACTCTGTTCCATTTCAGATACTCTCTATATTTTTTATGGAATGTTCTCTTTTCTTTCCTTTTCTATCTCTCTCGATACTATTGAGCATGTTCTCTCTATCTATTCCACTCGCTAACTATCTCTTTCTCTATTTCTCTCCTTCTCTCTTTCTCTCTATCACGTTCTCTCTTTCTCTCCCAATCGCTATCTATCTCTTTCTCTCCTTTGCTCTTTCTCTCTTTCTCTCTTCCACTCTTCTCTCTTTCTATCCTTCTTTCTGTCTTCCTCTCTTTCTATCTTTCTCTCTGTCTTTCTCTCTTACTCTCTTTTTCTCTCGGTTTCTCTCTTTCTTCCTTCCTTCCTTCATTTAATCCTCTCTTTCTTCTTTCCTACTTCTAACGAAATGGTCTATGGATTTTGAACTGACTTTTCTACTGTTTTCACTATTCTCTTTTTCCTTATTGTATTCTTTTCACTGACTTAAATTCGAGAGAAATTTTCTATTTGAATGTTTTTATTATTTTCTTAAATTAGTTTTTTTTCTTAATCGTATAATCTTTGTTGTACAGTGTTTTAGTTATGCCTTTACCTTTTAAAAGATGATAAAGAAGATAATTTTGAATAAAATTTAGAATTTAGAAATAGGCAGACACATCTAGAAAATACCTGAGTCTATACCTAATTCATGCAGGTGAACGGGCTAGAGTCAAGAACTTCAATTAATCTTGCCATGCCTGATTTAATAGGTTTATACTATAAAACTAACACTACACTTCCGCAACTTTATGTAAAACCGCTTCAAGACACCCGTTCAGACGACAGGTCTAGGGACGTAAGAGGACGTCGCCGTCAAGCCAAATTCAACCGTAAAAGCTCACCGCCAAAACAGGTACTGTAACCCCGACGATAAAGCAACGTACAAACCAACGAAGTTGCAGTGTAGTGAAACAAAGGTTCATTCGAGAATGTCAATAAAAGGTGGGGATTCAAATTATTATGAATGGGTTATATGGTTCTATCGACGAAATTTGGGTTTCACGGGTTTTTTTCTTTCTTGAGTAATTTCATGTTGAAATTGATTGGTTACTTTATGACTGATCTTGTTTGGTTTTGTGACGTATTGCTATCTAAACGGGGATAGTAATGCGCCCCCGAATCAGATGAAGAATGTCAACAAAGTAACATGATATTGTTGTTTCTGTTGTTCGATTTTAGCTGCCAGTGTTTATTGAAACTGTTGTATTTTTCATTATTTCAAATTGTAGTGTTATTCTATAGTATAAACCTATTAAATCAGGCATGGCAAGATTAATTGAAGTTTTCTTGACTCTAGCCCGTTCACCTGCATGAATTAGGTATAGACTCAGGTATTTTCTAGATGTGTCGGCCTATTTCTAAATTCTAAATTTTATTCAAAATTATCTTCTCAGGCACACAATTATTATGATCGAAGTTGAGGAGACAGTTGTGGGTTTCGTTCGACCTGTTGTCTCCAAAGAGATAAATTGTAAATAAATAAATAATTATGACTGGGAGAGAGCTGAAAATACATGCTCATGCTCAAATCTGAATCACACATTGAAATCTAAGGAGTACTCTGAATACTAAATGTATATTGAATGTTAATACTAAATGTATGTAATACCATAGAGAAACGATAGCATAAGTAGGTATCCCATGGTATAAGGCGTTCATGTCGCAACTTTAACTGTTATCCCAAGCCGATAGTTCACGTAGTTCTTTCCCATGCAGCTGTGTGACGCTGGTAGTCTCTCAAATTGTGCCGTTCATACACTCTCCCCCCAACAAACCAGTAAAAATTGGCATAATCGACAGTAATCGGCTTGAGATAACAGTAAAAGTTGCGACATAAATTCCCTATACCATGGGATATCTACTTACGCTATTGTTTCTCTATGTTAATACTATGGAATATAACAAAGAAAGTAGTAAATACTGAATATTTATATAAACTTCCCCACCAACTAAGGAATATTCCTCTTCTTATCAAAGAAGTCTGAACCCCAACATGTAATTATTCCGGCTGAATAACTCATAGAGACTCTGCAAATAAATAATATCTTGCAGTGATAACGAAGCTTCTCTTGTAGTGCTGTAAATTATTATCGCTTTGAACAAAAGTTTGCAGGGATGAAACAGCGTTATTATAATTTTTGTCGTTCATGTCTGAGGCTATGGTAGAATAATGGAAATTCATACTCCAGCCCTAAAATAATAGCTTTTCTTATCGCGATGATGAGAAGAAAATGCTGAAGTTTGCTAAATTTTTCTCGGTTGCAAAGTTTCCCTATAATGGATTCAGCTAGCTTGTTTGGTGGCCGCATGCAGAAGCCGCTGCCTGCTATTTTCATTAACAAACTTTGAATGGAGCCTTGTTTTGATTTAGAGTTGTACACGGGCTCGTTTACTTGTAAATAGCTCCACTGAAGTAGTCTTCCTTAATGTCTCAAACGAGACAACAGCCACGCGAACAATGCATTTTTATGTTCATTTCAAAACACAACTTTTCACTCAAACCTCAGATCTATTATTATCTTCCTCCCTTGCATGGACTCAGCTTATAATATTTTGACATAGCAATAAAAATGTGTAGACTTTTATAAACTGTTTCACAGCATTGGAGCTACTCATACCACATTTTTGGAAACTGTAGCCTACTGCAGCTCAGTTGACTAGAGTTCAACTTTTTGAAACAATAAAGTAGCCTACCCACTTTCAGCCTTGAGTATGGGCTATGTTGATATTGTAATAACATACAGCTTACTGAGTCAAAAAGTTTCTACTATACTCTGCATAATAAAGAATTAAAGCCTCTCAAAAATCATAAGAAATTGATAAGGATAATTTATTTACAGGTCTATCACAACAATTTCTTTCCCAATATTTCATTTATTTTTCTGTTTTCAAATTCTAGCACAGATAACCATTGTCTTCTCATTCCTATTCAACTTCAAATTAGTGATTTATTAACAAATCTCTCTTATTTCTTGTGTAGTTGAGAAGTTGATATTGTGGTAATTATTCATATCAAATAAAAAAACTAAGAAATTGTCAAAACCACAGATTTTCGCTCATTATTTAATCTCTCATTATCAGCCCAATCTTATGAGGGCTGGAATAGTAATACTGAATAATAACAATATTGGGCTGAGTAATAGAATAATATTAGAATACTAGTATTAGTTTATTTTGAAAGGAATATAAAACGCTTGACTACAAATATCAAATAATGCAAATTAATCATGAATCATTTCAAATTAATCATGAATCATTTCATTATTGAATCAAGAATCTTGGAGGAATTACAATAATTGTGATGAATTATTCATTATTGAATTCAAAAATCAATCATTAATATTGTAGATTCTCAATGTCTCAATTTGAGATTTCCACTTTTTCTAGCACTGCTTATGACATACAGAAACGATTGATTCCAAAGTATTTTGAGAATTTGTGATAATAATAATCATTCATTGTCATCTTTCTTATCATTTTCACTGACATATTTTTTATAAAAACTCTAAAGTTTGATTCTCAAACAGTGTGAAATTCAATTCTCATAAGTTTCAATAGAATTTAGAAATAGGCAGACACATCTAGAAAATACCTGAGTCTATACCTAATTCATGCAGGTGAACGGGCTAGAGTCAAGAAAACTTCAATTAATCTTGCCATGCCTGATTTAATAGGTTTATACTATAGAATAACACTACAATTTGAAATAATAGAAAAATACAAACAGTTTCAATAAACACTGGCAGCTAAAATCGAACAACAGAAACAACAATATCATGTTACTTTGTTGACATTCTTCATCTGATTCGGGGCGCATTACTATCCCCGTTTAGATAGCAATACGTCACAAAACCAAACAGATCAGTCATAAAGTAACCAATCATTCAACATGAAATACTCAAGAAAGAAAAAAACCCGTTGAACCCAATTTTCGTCGATAGTAACCCATATAACCCTTTCATAATAATTTTGAATCCCCACCTTTTATTGACATTCTCGAATGAACCTTTGTTTCACTACACTGCACTTTCGTTGGTTTGTACGTTGCTTTATCGTCGGGGTTACAGTACCTTTTTTTGGCGGTGAGCTTTTACCGGTTGAATTTGGCTTGACGGCGACGTCCTCTTACGTCCCTAGACCTGTCGTCTGAACGGGTGTCTTGAAGCGGTTTTACATAAAGTTGCGGAACCAAAGGGGTGGTAGTACAAGAAGTTGGTTTGGGCACACATGAACCGCTGTAAATAAATGTATTACAGCATTAATTTCTAACTCTTCCTACAATTCATCAAAAGCTAAAACAGGAGTTTATTCTGTTATTTAATTTAGATTTTATCTTGACGTTCTGATTTCCTTCTCAAAATTTAACAGATTTAAAACAAATTTACTTGCCAGAGTGTCATTAATCTACAATGCAACTTTATGAAAACACTCGTAATAAATTAATATAATGCTTTTAGAAAAATGAATACTTCATTAATTATGATGTTAACTTTTATGATATTTTTCGTTTGGTTTGCAAAACAATATAATTTTTCATATAGTAGCTCGGCTAGTATTGTTGGAAACTTGTGTGCTAGCCAACATTTTTTTATTATTAATTATGAACTTTAGGACGCAATCCAAGTGTAATAACGGGCATTTGCCCAAACTGCTCAGAACCTTAATTAAAAATGAACATTCCAGAGTTTATGATTTGATTTACCTACAAATACAAGTCCAAAAACTAGTATCAACTGAAATTATGAATTTATCACCTAATAAAACAAGACACTTTATAACACAATAAAAGAAAAAAATATTGAAATTTGAACATTCATTAATATTAATTTCCTGGAGAAGAAAAACTTTCTTCTTCATCTATTAAGATTTCTATCATAAAAAATTTACTAAATCATTCAAAAGCCTTAATGACATAAGAAAACAGAGTCTGAAAAATATAAATTAAAAAATGTCATAAACTCAATATGAACAATTCTTAAAAGTTTCATTCCAATTTAAAGGCTATCTTCCTGACTTGCAGCAATACTCTACGATAATATATCTCCAGAAACAATAACTCAAATGTAACGTAACTGAAAACTTTCCATACTTCTGTAGAAAAAAATTTAAAGTATCTTCCATCACTAATAAAATCAAAAGGATTATTCTCAATCAATATTATTAACTTGAAAATAACAGGCTTAATTAATTCAATACTCTTATGGAAGTTTCAAAATTGATTGAAAATTCCTAAATTATATTTTAACCTTATTTTACGTACCTTAGCGGTATTTGAAGAAACAATTATTCGTACATGATGAAGAAACACAATTAAACTTTTCAGGACATGGCACTACTAGAAAATTTAATAAAAATAAAACTAGCTCCTACATTAACTAAAAATGATATAAACTTATAAACTTGCCCAAAAAGGGCGAAACATAATGACTACATCTTTACTCTCGTAGTGCTCCTAGCAAAGTGTCCTCCGAAACGTAATCTGGTCTGTCGGCTGGGGAATCGCCCCACTACTGTATTTAGAAACAGGTCTCCTATTGGGCGAATGGAATCAATTTGACCAATCGTCGCGTGGCTTCTACAGCCTTTGGACCAAATAGTAACTGCAAAATCGGTAGTTTGTTATAATTTCAATGCTTGCTGTTTTCCAACTTATCGCATTTTATGTCGCGACAAGAAGGCTAAGTTTTAGAGATAATTCCATAATCTACATTCCTCGACGACTCGGAGCCACAATTTTTAAATATCTATCATGGGAAACTCGAAGTCATGGCCGTTCATAATAGAGAGAGAAAATAATTTATTTCGCTAACTCACTTACAATAATGGCTCTAGTCTACTGCGTATTAAATTTACTATTATAACTTGGGAAAAGGCCTGAATTAAAGAGAGTGCCCGGCACAGTCAAAATACTATAAATTATTATAAATCTCGAAAACATAGGTCTGTAAAATAGATTGATAAATAATTATTATTAGCCCCCCTATTAAAATTTCTGGTCAGAAACCATCCCCAATATTCACACAACCTATTCACAAAGTTTCATGCCGTTCTGTCAAGTAGTTTTAATGTCCATGGGGAACAAACACACAATCAGACATTCATTTTTAAACATATTTATTGTTTTATTTTGTAGTAGAAATGTATTTCATATCCTTTCAATACAATCACTCTGGTGCCCTTGATAATTGTGTGCATTCACTTGACAATAATTACTTCAATAATATGATGTTTGATAGTTTTTCACGTACAATAACATTTCTGATGCTTATTCACAATAGAATTATCAAATAGGCGGTTGTAGTGAGAAAGCGATAAAATTCAAAAAATCCATCTGCAACTTATATTATCAATAGGAATATTTCAAACTATTTGAAAATTCTATTGGTAATGATATTAAAAATGTAATGCTGAAGAAAAATTCTCTAATTTATTTATTGATAGAATCACATGCATAATCAATTATATGATATTAAACTATAATATCAAAATAATAAATTAATTTAACTATTGAACTAATTAAACCAAGTGATGATGCGAATAAGGTTTTTGAATTAAGTTTGCAAATAAATCATGCTGGAATAATCTATATTATTTTGTGATTGTATCAATGAATAAATCGAAGAATATTTCTTCAGCATTCCCTTTTTCATATCATTGCCAAGAATCTTCAAATAGTTTAAAATGTTCCTATTGATAATGTTGCAGATGGAATTTTTAAAATGTATCGCTTTCTCACTACAACCGTCCATTTGATCATTTTATTGTGGATAAGTACCAGAAAGTCATTGTAAGTGGAAAACTTTCAAACATTATGATATTATTGAAGTAATTATTGTAAAGTGAATGCACACAATTATCAAGGGCACCAGAGTGATTGTATTGAAAGGATGTGAAATACATTTCCACTAAAAAATAAGACAATAATTATGTAATTTCACTATAAAATGTAATCGAACATAGTAGAATCGAATTTTTAATTTACATTAATTGAAAGCTTTATTAGATTGTGTGTTTCATTTATGTACATTTTCGAACAGTTTTTAGGAAACAGATATCGATTTATAAAAATCACTTTAAAAATTGTTTTAAAAAAATGAGTGTGGTTTTTGATTTGCACCTATTATGCAATTAATTTCTGCAGATGGAAATTACTGAGTTATTCCAATTATTCAAATGCTAATGAATTGATAATTATTATTAAACGAGAATTCAAATTAAATGCTGTTTTTCACCCTGAAGACTTGAAAGATTTTTTAGATTGTGTGTTCCATATGTAGACTACACGGTACATTATCGAACAGTTTATAGGAAACAAAATTATATCAATTTATCACAAAATCTATCAATGTGGGCATTATTTGACTGTTATTAATATTTGCAGTGGCAGAAGTTTTCGGGGTGAATTACAGTATTTAATTTAGATTCTCGTTTACGGCAATAATAATTCAACAATTTATTGAAAATCCCATTTTTCTGATGTTGAAATGTTGAATATCTTCACGAGTTGAGCTACCGTTTTTGTCAATTCACATGATGATCATTCAAGAATGACATATTCTCATTTTCAATGTTATTTTTTATCCCATTCACGCACTTGAAAACAGCATTTATATGTTCAAATTTGTTGTGAATAAAAGTTTTCAAAAAAGGGTACAGTACTTGGATTCTCAAATTTCGGCTAAATGAGAGTATGAGAGTAACCGTCACCAAAAAGCTAATTTTAAAGAATAACACAGTTGCATTCAATATATTATTCTGGCAATAACTGTCTACGATAAGAACACATTGACAAAAAATGAGAAAATACTTCATCAATCAATTTATTTCTCGATCACAATAGAACTACTAGAGAATTTACGAAGTAGGTAGCCTATTTCTTTTTAGATTTTGTATCAATGACTGAAAGAAATTGATGTTATTTCAATTGATTCCACAAATTCAATGAGAATAATACAATTTCACATTAGTACGTTGAGCTGCAGCCATGATTATTATATATAATAATTGTAGATCTAGCAATCTTAATTAGCTTTTTATTTTTACTTTTTTTCATAATAGTTTATTTTTATTTTTATTATTTATTATTGAAGTTTATAATGTTTTTACCTTGTTAGTTACACTTCGATTATCTAATCACACTACTGAATACATGATCAGTATAATTTCCAAGATACTATTTTATTTCTACTTTTGTAATTTGAGGAGGAAATAAATATTTGGATTACTGGAAGACAGTTTTTGAATTTCAAAAAAAATTCACTGTTAGATGAGAAGTAGGCTACAGAATAAAATAAATAGTACAGAATAATAGAGCCTACAGAGTTTATAATACTGTTCTAGATGAAAGTTCTTGGGTAGTTTGGACTTCAGCAATCCGCTATTCAATTAAAAGTATAAAAAAATGCAAAAGCTTGTAATTCAAGTTGAGATTTTTTTAATATTACAATATCCATTATAATATTCCTATGAGAATTGGATGGGCTTAGAATCAAATCAATGTTTATTCATCAAAAACAATTACAATACAAATTTGAATATTATAACATTTTATACAAATAAAACAAAGAAGTTGTTTAAACGTAGCATTGAGTGATTTTTTAATAGGCATATATAATTTTAATGATTAGATATACAACCCACTTTAAATTATATGTGTTGGGTACAAGTTATTAGTTGCTTGTTGCGTGTTATAAATACTTACTTCAGTTTCAAAGTTTTCTATTATTGTTACATGGCTATCAGTTTCACCAACGATCTGATTATTGAATCGATCCGACAGAGCAGGGGTCTCTCAGCTTGGAGTGTTCCTAATCATTGTATACATATCACAAAGTGTTTTCATTATGAATGCTGTTCTATCATTATAATAATACTCCGCCAACTCATTGTTTGCATAAATTAATTGAAGTGTAATTAATTTTGAATCAAGTTCAGAAAACAATGATCAATCAGAGTTTGTTTTGATCCTTGCCGCAGCTTCATTGTGCTTGGTATTAAAAGATAATTTCAGTTTGTTATTGTGAGAAGTGACGCCGGTAGATGTGGATAGTGTACTCACTGAATAATAATAGTGTTGATACTGGCACAGAAAATTAACAAACAATCTGATCATATAGGTGGTCTAGCAACGTGGTCTCCAATAATTAATAATATTAGCAGATGAAAATTACTGAGATATTGCATTCATTCAAATGCTTATGAATTAATTATTATTATCAATACTATTATTATTATAAGACGAAAATCCAAATTAAATGCACCCAGGTTCGATTCCCGGGCTGACAAATAATTTTTGAATAGTGAAGCGTTCATCGAATTTCCATCTATCTGTTTACCCTGTTGTCAATATTTGCAGTAGCAGAAGTCTTCGGGGTGATTTACAGTATTTAATTTTGATTTTCGTCTTTTGTCAATATTTAGCAAATAATATTAACTTTTTTGTTAATTAAATTGAACGACTACAGGTTAAATTCATTCAATTAATAGATTTATCCACTTACTGTGACGAAATCTTTCGGCAGGTCCGCCATATTGAAAAATTTTGACTGCTAGTACAGTAGGTTTATTTAATAACAAAAAGTGATTTAATTGTTGCATGTGAAAAAGATGTCGTATAATAGGCCTTCTGTTAAATTGTGAATGATTATAAATATTTTCATTTTGATTTATTGAATTATTTTGTATGAACATTTAAGTTTAAGGATTGATTTGAGATTTGATAATGATGATAAAATAACGAACAATATTGTCCACTAATCTTCATACTGTTTATTAACAATTTGGAGATGATTCGAGACATGGGGACCATGAAATCAATATTGAAGAATACCATTTATCAAGTACAAATTGTTTTAATTATTGTATTGATACAAATCCATGCTTTCATTGAATCAGAATTTTAAAAATTGAATCGAACCATCGGTTGCTGTGTGGAATCCTTCTGATAATATCACCTTCCAACCTGCTGGGTCTCAAAACCTATCCAAATTGTTTTAAGTTGAAGGAGGAAGAACAGGATCAGTACATCCTTATTGAGGGAAAGCAGTCACTACTAATGCTGGTTGCACAATGGATAGAGTCATTATATCACAACAATTTTGGGTTGAAACTGTGGAAGAAGAACAAAAACTAATAAATCATGAGATGGTAATGAGGATAGCAAAAATTGAGGAAACAGCTTGATATTTCTTGACAGTAGGCTATATTTAGAGTTCCATTCCAGTAACGGAAAACTAATTTTTTGTTGTTTCAAGATTTTTGTCCACCATTTTCGAATTTCCTTATTTTTTTTGTATTTTTAGCCGGTACAATGTTTTGTAATAATATTATGTTGTGCGAAATGAATTGATTTTTGAATTGAATTGACATTTTCAATCCAACTTGATTTTTTGAATGAGAAAGTTGTATAAGACATGATCGTAGAACACAATTCCAAGAAAAAATGGATGGTGATCAATCACAGAGAAAACTACAAATCCAAATCTCAAACCGTTTCAAAGTTATTCGCATTCAAAGATATCAAAAGATCATAAAAATATGAAATGAATAAGTAAATTGAAAATCTCATGATCAAACGTTCCTGTGTTCAATAATTCTGTGAGTAGATGTGTTACTCTAAGTGTTTATTAACATTTGAAAATTTGATGTTTGTTAGTTGAAAAGCTATTGACTCCAGTAGTGATTAATAGCCTACTACTGGTGTTAACTTAGCCTATCTGTTTTATTTATTATTGTCTATTGTGTTTGTTGTACCTGTGGAATTTATTGTATGTTTCTTCAATGTGAATTGTTACATGGCTATATATAAATTCTATGTTCAACTGGCCAAATAAAAACTTAAAACTTGAAACTACTAGTGACTTTGACTGATTAACTAATTGCTCGTAAATAATTATATCGTACAAAGATTTCAAATACTGTTCGATAATACTCAGCGTGATTATCTCAAAAACACTTTTTAATTCACCCCCCACCATCCACGGGACCCGACAGGGCAACTAACGGGTGCAGGGGGCGGTTTGGAAATTAAAGAGAACCAGTGAATCAAGTGTAAGTGATTTTTATTTTCAAATTCAAAATTTCTTCAAAGATTGATTATTATATGAATTTAAAACATATATTTTCGATGATTTGTTACACTGCAATTAGTTACACTGTCAACCTTCAAAATTCAAAATCTTCAAATCATTATTCCTGGACAAAAATCAAGTGACGAAGCAGTGTGTGATATCATAACCTCAACCTTTGGACAACATTAACTTTTTATCAAAATTTTTGGAGAGAAATAGTACAGGCTCAGCATAGTTTTTCCTTCAATGTCATTATTGTATTATGATTAAAGTATTTTTTACAATAAATAAATGAATGGATGAATTAAGTTATTATAGTATCTGTTATGCTAATGATGGTTAAGAGATTTAATATGTTTGGAATATTAGAAAAAATTCGTTTTTTATCATTTAACAATATTCTCAACAGAATTGTATTGGACTATTTTAATATCATCTATAATTCTCATAATTTAAATATACGACGATTTGAGGACATAATAATTTGGATAGTCATAAATTAAAAAATCCTAAAATATATAAATTTTCTTTTCTCCTTAAAATGAAACTGTTATTGATTGGCGGGTTTTAAACCTTCTGGTTTATGACATATAACAGGAATGAGAGCAAGCCAATATAAATCGTCGGTGAGTTCAGAATATTTATATAAAATGGCGAGTGAATCAGTTCAGTTATTTTTACAGTTCAATAACTTTCACAGCAATTGCAAAGAAAATGGAAAAATTACAAAATCAAACTGAATTAAAAATGATCACAATCGTGTTCTCTATCCTATGAAGAAACCGTGTACAAAACCGAGTGTTTCTTATGAATTTAGCACATACCTTCATTTTGAGGATGATGATGTAGATATAGGATCTGGTCAATCTATTGTGGAAGCTTCTTACTTGCTGAGCGTTGAGGACTCGAGGTAGCCGTAGCCTATTTACATAAAAATTAAACTACTGGATTGTCAGACGACTGTGAAAAATCACTAGTTCCATTGATCAGTTGATAAAATTCCTTTTGGATGTAGTATAATCCAGAAATCTTGATTGATGTAAAAAAATGTTAATGGATTCCTTAACACAATTGTCAGATACGTTGTGAATAATCACTATTTCTATTGATCAGTTGATTAAATTTCTATGGAATGTTGATTAAATTAGTATCAAATGTTGCATCATCTCTTGATCAATGTAAACACAGTGACAACACCACCCATGCTGTCAGAAATGTACGATTTTTTTTTTAATGAACAGATCTGGATCAAAATACGAATAATTACTGGAATGTGGACTCATGAGATACTTAATTACTTGATGGTATGATTAGAAGGGTGTAGAATTATAACTCCAATAATAGTTATTGGTTAGAAATAATGAAATACGGTAAGTTTATTCTTCAATCTCCACTCAATTCAAATTTCTCAAGTCAGAACATAGAAATTCTACCTTTCTAATGTTTAAAGAAGGTGGAATTCTCGAAATTTGGGTAGAAGTGGAGTGAGGTTGCACCTGACTAATGCATGTCAAGAATTAAGTAATCAGAAAATGTCAATCTATAGGAGAACTGGTTATTATATTGGAATAGAGATATGAGTGTCCTACATAAATGAATTAAATTGATTTTCAGTGACATATCATATGATTTGTTTTTTTCCAATATTGAATCAAAAATAATTTCTCCTAACAATATTCGATTATAAAGCTAGTCATTATTGAACTGAGAATGGTCTCCAGCATTGAAACTATTGAAGCATTGTTATTTCTTTTTCTTCTGCTGCTGGTCTTGCTATATTTGCCTAAATCGGTTGTGATAATAGCATTTCCTGCAATTTTGTCATTGTTACCATTAATTCAGGCGCAAATGTACTGAAAAAGGCACTCTACTGTGGTCATTTTTGGGTAAAAACAGCTCGTTAGGTCTAGCATAATAAGGATCGTGATGATGATAAGTCGAAATCACAGGCACACACCTCGGAAACAAGATGACCACCAACATTTTTAGAGGGTTTTGCTATGTCGCTTGTCTTTCAATAACCGTTCAAGATATTCAACCTTTTTTGAACGAAAATATTTTTAAAATCTTCCTTTACAAATTTTGTTCTATGAAATTTCCCTCTAAAACGCATATTTCGTTGGTTATAACCTTCAAAAGCCCAAAAAAGAGTTTTTTCTAAATTTCTTTCCATTGTAACTTTTTTATCTGCTAGAATACGGTACACAGAAATTTTGAATCGATGAAATTTAGATCGTTTTTTCAACTTAGAACGATATATCTTCATGCGCTGTACGTCAACAAATTTAATGTGTTCTCCAGCGACCTCCAAAGAAAACCCTGCATGATTTCTGGAGCGTTTTTCCATACGCATGAGGTAACAAGCTAGATCTATAAAATCGATGTTTAATGACTACTTCAAGATAGAGAGACTTGCAAATGGCTGTCGAAGCAGTCGACTAGTCGATACGCTATCTGTCGATAAACATCGACTGGAAAGTATCGATACTATTCTCGAGTCTGTGGACGTAGTTCGTCATTTTGCTGCTAGATGGCAGGGGCTGTGCCAAATCCAAAACCAGTGCTTGGATGACAGATTCAAAATCAAGTATTGAAAATAAACCTATTTTGGTTAATTGCCATTATAATTTCACTCGGATTCATTTGCTACTTATCGGATCCCTGTTGCATGATAAAATACAAGCTATAGTGAGGTCCACATAATAATGGCAGTGGGGAAAGATGAAAGAGCATCGTTGCCGATTCTCTGCCCTGCCACTGCCTTCTACAAAGGGCACTGTATACTGGTATTTCTGATATCATATCAACTGTTCATTCTTGTTAGAAATAATTGATTCATAAATAGTAATTAAAATATTTTTCCTATTGAAATAATAAAAGCTTCATAACTAGTAGTTCTGTGAACAGTAGACCTCACGCAGTATCCTCATCCACAAGTACCTGATTGAACCTATAGACCTTATGGAAATACAGCAATAGACTGGCTTCTCCACACATCTGTGTAATCACTTGTCAGCTGATTTATGATGAATAATATATTCTTTAGTCTGATTTTTACTCTAATATTGGCGTATGAAGAAGGCTCCTTTTTCCTTTTATATTATCCTTGAAATGCAAAATTTCCAAAAACCTTGAATATACGTCGACGCGCAATTAAAAAAGGAACATACCTGTCAAATTTCATGAAAATCTATTACCGCGTTTCGCCGTAAATGCGCAACATATAAACATAAAAACATATAAACATTCAAACATTTAAACATAGTTAGCACTGTGGTGAGGAGATAATTTTTTGGAAAAATCCAAAATCCCAAAAAGACAATTCAGAACATTTTGTTAATCAATAATTGTATTATTCTCCTTGTAATTTCAGAGAAGAGGACGCTTAGACTATCTTGATTAGCATAGACTACTTGAGATTAATAAGAGTGATTGCAACCAGGTTTTGGAGCTCGGAATGAGTTACATCAAACAGTACTTGTTGATTGGTGATTGTTAAAAAGCAGTGTTAACTCACAAGTAGGCCCACTGTATGCTACATTGAAGGCTGCTTTTCTCAATGAAAATGTTCAACGTTTTTACTTGAAAAATTGAAAGTGAAGCTGTTCATTATCGAACTTAATATTATTTAGTATAATATCTTCCAATACTGACTGATGAAACTTCTCTATGGGGGCTTAGGGAGCAAAAGTCCCATCATCCCAACATTTAATTTTTATGCAGCATAATATGACCCACTAGTGTTTCCAAACTAAAAATTATGCATGAAGAAATAAAAAAATCATAATGCAATAGCCTATAACATATATTATCATGAGAACGGTTCAGTATTCAAGATATAGGTAGCTTCAGATTTCCCTTTTCAATCTCAATTTATTATTGATATTATGCTATTATAAAATCACTTAGCTTATATGGGCTACTTGATTCAAATAAAAACAATATTAAATCTTTCAGTACCCTTTTATTAAAACTTTGAAAAATTTTAAAGACTATTTTTGACCATAGGTCATTTTCAAGTTGAAATGACCATTAACTTGAGATTAAATAAAATTTAAATGACATTTCAACTTGAAAAAGGGCTATGGTGGAAACCAGTCATTGGAATATTATAAAGTTTTTTTTTTAAAAAAAGGGTACTAAAAGATTTTATATTGTTTTTATATGCTATTATAGTATATTCGAAATTATCATTGTCAATGATGAATCAAGAGTAACCTGAATCCCATTATAGCTTATTTAATTAATATTGCCATACTTGCCTATCATACGAAAAAGCAGATGGCGCCAACCTTTTCTAGCTCCGCAACGTTGCTAGTACGTTTAATAATGTAGAAAAAAATAACAAAATATTCAATTTTCGATCATGAAGTCAATTATTTAATCATTGGAAAATTTTTTTCTTGAATAAAACAAAGTTTATTATTTTTAATAGCAATGAACAGTTAATATTACATCAGATAAACAGTTGATATAATATAGAAAATACCAATATCAGTTACTCTCTGTAGAAGGCAAGTGCAGAGCAGAGAATCAGAAATAATGATGTTCTTCTCCTTTCTCTACTGCCATTATAATGTGGACCTCACTATAGCTTGTACTTTATTATACAACAGGGCTCCGATAAGTAGCAAATGAATCTGAGAGAAATTATAATGGAAATTAGGGTTTATTTTCAATGCTTGATTTTAAATCCATGCCACCCAAGCCCTGGTTTTGGATTTGGCACAGCCCCTGCCATCTAGCAGCAAAATGACGAACTACGTTCACAGATGAGAGAATAGTACCGATACTTTTCAGTCGATTTTTATCGACAGAGAGCGTATCGACTAGTCGACTGCTTCGATTCGACCTAATTTGCATACGAAAATGTCATTATTGTAGCAAACTGCACCTAAATTTTTTTGCAATTTCGATATAACGAATTGAAACTCACCGATGTGATTGTCCATGAAAAGTTAGGATAGGAACAACTGATGAACTATGGTCAGCAAATGCACCGTTATTGAGTAAAAAATCGTCAAAGATTGGAATAAAAACTTTTTCATATTTTTTTTCTGAAGTTGTTTGGATGTGGAAAGATCGCTCATTGATCACATTTTATGCAGATTACGCTGAGGAATCGATTGAAACCGATTTCAAGGATGTACCCTGAGTAGTTCTCGAGATATGGCCAAAAAACTGAAAAAAGGTTGTAAAAAAGCAAGATTTTTGCAAATTTTCATTTAGTATAGAAAAGTTGTGACATTGTCAACATTAAAACCGTGCTCATTTGATTCTTTGGTTCATTTACAAGGTTTGATAGTGTTTTCACTCACTTCACTTGCCTTAGAATGATCAAAGTTCTAAAACCGTGAACGGTCATTGAAAAATGAATTTTCATTTATTCTGTACTCTCCAGGGATAAGGGAAGGTTCCAAAAAATGCTTATGTTATGGGAAATTGGGCGAGAAATCGAATGAAACTGGTCCCAATATTTTATCTATAATGGTTATTGAAATAAAACTATATATAACTTATATATGAGAAAATTCAAGTTTCATGGATTGCAATATCCTTATATAATAATATGATTCTTCATCGAATTCTAAGATAGGAACATCTGATAAACCCATACCTGGGAACGTACCGTTACTGAGTTGTACACCGCTAAAGTTGGGAAAATCATTATTATTTTATTTTTTCTAAATTCTTTGGTAGGTATGAAAACTTCAAAAACTACTTTTAAAATGCAAAATTACCTAAGAAATCGTTTAAAATTAGTTTGAAGTATGAGAATTAGATACTTTTCAAGTAACGCTAAAAAAGCTTTTGAACTACACAATTTTTTTCGAAGGACTTCGAAAGGACACCATCAGAGTAACTTACTAAAAATGTATGCTTGAATCTTGTCTTATCAGAATCATAAGATCTCTTATAATAATAAACTAGTTAATTCCATCATTAAAGCTCAATATGGAAAATTGAGTAAAGTCTATTTCACAAAACTCCAGTAACAATAGCATCGACTCTAACTATGTTGAACCTTGTCGAATATAATTATTATTCTCTCCAGAAGATGCACTATGATATTATCACACTATAATTTCTCAGTGACAATACTCACTCATCATGGCCTCACTGTCTCTAGAACAGTCACTATTGTTAACACATTTTGAAGGATTTCAATCTGTTTTTTGCATTTATTTTCTTTATTTTAGTCTTTTCAACTTTTTTTCTATAAAATGTAATATAATCTAATTGAATTAGTTAAGTTTACTGGAATTGTTAAATTTATTAACTTTGTTGGATTTGTTGATTTTATTGGATTTACTGAAGTAACTGAATTTGTTATAAGTTTACTGGGTTATTTGAATGTATTGAATCTATTTAATTTATTGATGAGGAATTACTTTGTACCTTCTAATGTCAGTTTGTTGTATGTTAGCAATTAATTCATAGTGATTAAGTGTGCAATATTTCTCAAGTTTTTTATCCATTGTGATACATTCTGTGATTCATTTTAAATATTATGACAACCCTCAAAATTTAAAATCTTCAAATCATTATTCCTTGACCGAAAATCAAGTGACGAAGCAGTGTGTGATATCATAACCTCAACCTTTGGACAACATTGCCTTTTCATCAATTTTTTTGGAGAGAAATAGTACAGGCTCAGCCTAGTTTTCTCTTTAATGTCATAATGTCACTTGGTCATATGGGACATATATATTATGAATCATATATTTATCTCATATTGATCAGGATTTAAGAGTTTTTAAATTAAAAGTTCAATGTGCAGTATTTTGTCTTTGAACAATCTTTTGTCATCGACAGAAAGATTGTTTATTTTATTTGTTGTCGATATTAAAGTTAGCTTCTCTCTGTTTTTAATAACAAACGTGCGTTTGTGCGACAGATGTACTTGAGATGGCTTTCATGTTTGGCATTGACTGAGTTTATATTAAATACCAAAAATTCTGCTTTTGGGGCAGAGTTTGTTCGTTAGGACTGTGAGTTAAGTCCGGTTGTTCTGGTGAAAGGGATAGATTTTGCTCTTGTTTTATAATACAGTTTTCCTGTCGCAGTTCGGGCAGTTTAAACAGAATTGTATTATTGAATAAGACGGGATCTGAACCTATTTCACAAAATCAGTTATTTTGATTTTTAACTAATAATTAACGCCGCGTTTCAACCAGTGAATGTCGAAGGGGGAAGGCATCTTCAAAAGGTAGGTGTTATACTTTTGACTTTTTCTTTTAGAATTTTCATAACCACAAAGATTGTATCTTTAGCAGCAAAGCGAGTAGCTTCCCAATTAATTTCATTTCAATATTGTTTCCTTATAATAAAGTAATCTTGATTGTTTAAATGTAAATATGAAATTCGATTTAAATTTGTTGCGTCTTCCCCCACCGTTCCTCATCTTCCTCACAATAATTATATCATGATTCTAGTATTTTGTACAATAAAATGAATGAATGCATTTTTTTATTGATTGTAATGTGGGTACTTTCATTGTTTATGGTTGTATGTGAATTTATAATTGGCTCTAGTTATTAAAGGTAGTTTAATCTATTGCCGAACATTTTGTTTATGTGGTTCAATTTAGTCATTGTTAGAATTTGTTATACACAACTCATTTTTATGGTTATACCGTCTACAAATAAAATGATTTATTAATATTATAAAATGTAATCTAATCATTTCAATCTTAACTTAGAATAATTACAGCTCCTAACTAGAGCCTTCTGAAAATCAATCAGAGTGTATGACTAATCAGTCAATCAATTTCATTAAACTCCCCATCTCTTATTTTTAAAAAAATGATTAACTTATATGCTGTTTTTTAACGTCAATAAACGGTTCACTTTGCTATTGAATATTTATGATTTTTTTGAAGTACCCGAAGAGTCATCGGTGATTGATCATAGAAATAATTATAGCCTACTCTACTGAGTAGACTAGGACTCTACTGAGTGAGTGTCACACCACGAAAGTTTCAAAACTAAATATTAACTTACTGAAGTAAATAACTATTATTAAACGAAAATCCCATCAATGAATTGATCAATTGGGATTTTCGTTTAATAATTTTCAGTTTAGTCATTAGTTTTGAAGTGGAAATTGGACTTTTTGAAGTGAAAGTGAAATCTTAACCTTATTCTTTTTTGAAGCTTTTATTTTCAAAAATTTGGGAGAAGACAGTTTTGGACTATGCCTGTTGTCTTCTCCAATTCATATTATATTTATTATAATCATGATTTGTAATCGTCAATGGAATGAATAAATAAATAAATAAATAATTATTATTCATTAATTAGTATAGTATTTGAATAAATGCAACTTTCAATTTATCTCCGTCTGTAAACTATTATAGTGGATAGGGATAGGAAGTACATAACATAACCTATGGGTATAAATGATAAAAGAACTCATTTGATGATCAATAACATGTAATTTTATTTTCACATCTCAAACATATTACACCATGCCAACATTCCTCATAGAGCAGTGTCATATATATGTCATATACGCGGTACATTAAAGGTTGTTTCAACATCTCAATAACATTGTTAGCAACTCAATAATTACCCAACTTTTATTTTTTTTTACAGGATGACTTAATTATATTATTATTCTTTCCTGTTACCGTACTCTGAATACAACAATATAATATAGAGCACCTTGATTTATAATAGTAAAAGTTTAACATTAGTTAGCATATAGTTCTACAAAGTGAGCAGTGTGTATTAATTAATAGTGTGATGAAACAATAATAATGTAACTCAAAACTGATAAATACCATATACATGAATGACATCGCGGTAACATTCACATAAATTTCACAATGATAAACAATGATCAATATCGTTTGTATGTATGATTCAAGGTGGTCTTGAGATTCACATATCACACACACAAATTCACATATCTATCACAGAATTATCAAGAGATAAACATTTATATTGATGAAATTCAAAATCTTCAAGATTTGCATTCTACTTTTTAATATTGCAGCGGATTGGATTTTTCCTCACATTGATTTGAATCGACTTAAATGCTGTAATTCAATAAGTGATATTTTTCAAGCCTTCTTGTTATTGATCGTTCAAAATTATACAACCATAAAAATTATCCAATGGTTAAATACCTAGTCTTTCTAACCAAGTTTGAATCTAAGACGGACCGGTTGCACAAAATTCTGTTACATTTCAATCATGATTATATACCTAAATGTCAAAAGAACCAATAAGAGAAGGGGTTTTTGGAAAGAAGCCTTCTCTGACTGTTTCTTGTGATATTTAATCACAGTTAAAATTCAACAGGATTTTGTGCAACCGAATCTAAACTCAGTTCATTCTATAATCACTTTATTCTTATATACTTGTTTAATGATGGACCTAAATCATAGTTTATTCAAGAGTGTATAGGCATTCTGATAAATCTATGTGTAGCCGCATGTTATATTATTATAGGTGAATTACGGTAGGCCTACACGTTTAGAATACAAAAAATTAAAATACAATCTCAACTGCAAATAAAAAGGTTTTAGATCATAACATATAACAATATTTATTATTAGTTATTATCATAACAGATAACATGATCTCATTTCGAGTCCCAGGCCTGTTCAAAGCCTTTTTGAAACTATTGTGTATTTATATTGTTTAACCTTAGAATTGCATTCCAGCAATTCATGAACTGGTGATCAGAATACTACTTAGTGTAATAAGGTAATATGCAATTTTATAAATAATTAATCCTACCGCACAGGGAAGAGGACAAACTGATTGAATGTTCAAAATGAATTTAATTGATTTTATTTCAAGAGAAGTGCACTCATGAAATAGGGCTTATGCCTAGGTGTGCCCATATTTATTTCGATTTATGTTTTTGTCTTCCAAAGCAAAACATGAAATTTTTATTAGTATTTTCAGCAGGTACAATGTTTTGTAATAATATTATGTTGTGCGAAATAAATTATTTTTTGAAATGAAAAAAAAAATGGACAATGGACAATAGTGTCCAAAAAGAACATAATAATATCTTGACGTTGTTGTAACATTTCTAATTGTTTTAACAATAAATTATTTGAATTTATTTGATTTTATTTGAATGATGATTTTTCATCTAGAAAGTACTGTTGTTGACATTCAATAATTCATTCTCCTATTGAAACTCAAGCGACAGATCATTTTATGATACAAAACTTGTAAATGTGGCCTTCAATTTGTTCAGGTCTGTTAGCTATAATACATTCGAAAATTCTTGAAAATGGCAGTATTATACGTGGCAAAACCTTTAACAGTATTATTTTTGAAAAATTCTCAAGAGATTCAAGTTAATTATCTTAGAAGACTATTTCCAATGAAAACATAGGTGGTTCAATGTTCTAATTTTCCATTGCTTCATCTATATTGGATAGGAAATAAAATGTCAATATGGTATCCTACATTTTTCTTTTTTTTTGTGTAGTTGAGAAGTTGATATTGTGGTAATTATTCATATTAAAAATTGTCAAAAACCACAGATTTATTGATACTAAGAAAGACCGGTTCCAGTTGTTACACCATTGTCAATCTCTGATTAACCTTTTACACCATTGTTTAAGTTTATCGGAGTTCATCATTAAGTTTAAGTTCATCATTCTTTGAGTTTATCAGAGATTGACAATGGTGTAACAACCGGAACCGCTCTTTCTAAGTATCAATAAATCTGTGGTTTTTGACAATTTCTTAGTATTCTTATTCAGTACCCTACGTTGGCTAAAATTGGGATAGATGGATGTTCAATGGATAAGCTGTGATCTCTAGGCCTAGGCTAATGGAAATCTATATCTTCTACAATGTTTAAAGAGTTTCAGTTGAGTTATTTCTATTTTTACATGCATAAATAAGTCTCTTTTGATAGCTGTTTTGGTAGTCTTATTAGTCTAAATCTGAAAAATGAATTTACAATGCGAGAATTGTTGATGAGAAATAGTTGTCTATAGTGTGAAGTAGCTGGAAAAGTTTAGTGTAATCTTGAAACTGAACATTTTCTATACACAAGACTATAGTGAATAAATATCATGATATTATTACCGGTATCTAGTGAGATGGAAAGTTTTTCCACCATTAAAATTCAATAATAATTCATAATAGTTGAGTTGTGCATCAACAAAAAGATAGGGTCGCTTTCTCCTAAGTTGGTTTCAATTATTAAACCCGTTCAATGAATGTGAGGTTGCATTAATATATTCAAATTGAGTCAGCTTATGGTTCAAAACTATAAATCGAGTTCAACATTTTCGGAGAAAGCGACCCTTAAACTCTGATGCTATTCACTTTCCAGAAGTAAAAATATAAGTTATTCCATCGATTGAATTGTCAAGTTATTAATTTATTTATACAATATGATAATTTCCACTGAGTGTAACAAGACTCATAGTGGTACAAAACTAAATAGCACTGTTCATGAATAAACTATAAATTAATGTAAAACTAAAATTATAATGAATTTGGATTAGGTATGAACAAGATAAAAAGGTAGACATAGAGAAAATAAAAGAAGAAGAATTATAAAGATTTCTGTTATATATAGTAGGTAGGTACTATACTTTGTCTCTCTCATGTTTTATTTTTGAAATATTTAATAGTAAGGAAACTTTTTATAACTGTGATTCTACCACAATAGCAAGTTATTTGAGAAGAACAGTATTCAACTAAAACTTTTTGTGTAGTAGGGAATTTGATATTGTGGTAATTATTCATATTGAATAAAAAGACTATGAAATTGTTAAAAACCACAGATTTATTGATAGTCAGAAATACCGGTAGAAAAACTGAGTTTATCAGAGATTGACAATTGTGTAACAACAGAAACCGGTCTTTCTGACTATCAATAAATCTGTGGTTTTTGACAATTTCTTAGTCTTGTTATTTAATTCAACAAAAATCTCAAGATAACAGAAAACCCTTTTATTCGATGTTCCCCATATAAGTATATACTCAAGTGTGTGGGAAATACAATGAAATTGGATTTTTCTTTCAAATCAAATGAAACTTATCCACCAATTAACAACAGTGTTGCAAGAAAATAAATAAATATATTTTTCTTAAATAATTGGCGTGGCAAGAAAAAGTAATCTTTGAACTATTACCGGTGCAATGATAGCAGGCTAAAGTTGCTACCTTGGAGATAATTAGGCCACATTATTGATGTAAAAACAATATAAAAACATGAAGTACTCTTTCATTTAAAACATTTCAAATAACTAGATTCGGTCTTTGGCCATTTTCAAGTTTGAATCACTTTAAGATTAAGTGAAGTGATTTTATTATTGATGTATTATATTATTGACGTCTTTATTTCCTGATTATATTAGTGATCTATCTGGCTAGTGGCCTGTCTGAAAGTGGTTCTTCAGTGAATAGACTGAAACAGTGGTAAACTCAAAAGTAACATAACTTGAATGAAAATCAGAGATCCATAATAGTTCGAATTCAGAATAATAATGTCTGGTGTGTAATAAGTTATAAAATGCAGATATAAAAATTGTATTGCTTTGTCAGTGAGTAATGAGTATGAAAGCATATTTCAGAAGTTCCAAGCTCTAGAATTTGCTGATAAACAATCATGATAGCTCAATAAAACAGAATATTTGAATGATAATTCAATTGCAAGGCCTGTATGAGTATGAGTACAACCACTACCTTCGTAAACAAAGCCATAGTGATATTCGTGTGACGTCAGCACAGGTAGGGCTCCTACACCAATAAAATCACTAGCTATTCGTGTGACGTCAGCACAGGTAGGGCTCCTACACCAATAAAATCACTAGCTGATGTAGATCAGCTGAAATCATCGAGTTTTTATCGGTGTAGGAGCCCTACCTGTGCTGACGTCACACGAATGCACTATGGCTTTGTTTACGGAGGTAGTGGTACAACTTGGGTATCAAACAAAATAAGTGCTCCATCCTTTGGTTCGGAAAATATAATTTTAGCAGATCATAAAAAATTAAATCAAGATGATGAGCGTACGTTTCATTGTGTACCAAAAAATTAATGTAGGATTATTGACAAAATCTGTGTGTTTCTTTCAAGATGATGGAAGCTTGATAATTATTTGCATTCAATTTTTCATTTTTCTTCTACTAAATTCTCTTCAATTGAGTCGATTATTTACAAGATAAAACAATAATTTCTAAACATTATTATAATACATTCAAAAAACGAAAAATATGAATCTAGTTCACAATATCATTATTTACATATTCTAATGTATTCATGATTCGATGAAGTCTTATTCTTAGTAGTTACATTCAGACTACATTTCAATAGGCTACTATATTCAATTTATTATTTACATAGTAATTCCATAACCTATTTATAATAATTAATCAATGAATCTTAACTGTATGCATCACAGCCAATCATTCTTCCCTTGCCTCTTATTACATTATATTATCTTTATAATATAAAATGGTAAACATCTTTCTTTGGTCTCTATGTCTAGGCCAGAAGACATCAGTCTTTCTTCTGATAATAAACGTTTCACAAATCGGGCTCACTAATAATTTATCATGCACTTTTTGGCAGTTATATTTCTGTTATAAGGCAACCTAAGATCTCTTCAATAATAAATTATTATGAGATCATGATTCAACATTCATATGTGAACCGGATTTTTATGGAAGGTTTTCAAGAATATAGAAGTAGTATTACCTACTATTCATTTAATTCTAGCATGCTTTTCCCAAGAGCAGGCTAATCTGAAAAGCATTTATAAGATTTCGGAAAGCATGAAAATCATATGGATGCAATAGATCCTTGGAAATTTGTATTCAGCATTGAAATAACTGGAGTTAAGCTTTTTTTTGAGCCTCAGCTGATTCTCCTAATTTTATCTGTTCATCCTGATTCAATTTCTTATAAAAAAATCATTTTTTGAGATCAGACATATTCATTATGTTGAACGCTTTGTCTGAAAATCCCCATCTAAATCAATTTGTCAACTTAATATCATATTTTTGGTGAAGATTTTTCTTGTATAATTACTGATAATAGGTATAAAGTGCTGATATTATCAATTTTCACCTGGAATTCTACCAAATGAGCAATAGGCCTACTTATTTCTCAAACTACAATTTCTCCTCTTTCCTAATAAACGTCCTTATGAGAAAGCAATATCGTACGGCCTCAATTATGAGAACATATAAATGAATATGTATAAGTGTTCCTATTCATTTGATTATAAAATGACGCTTTATGTGATAAAACAAAACAATGATATGACTTGCATGGAAAATTGAAGAAGCACCATAATTTCTACATTCTATAAGTGCATAAAGCTATCTACAATTTACAAGTTTTTAACATTCTTAAACAACTAGGCTACATTACAAAATGTACACAAATACATTATCCTAATGAATAATGCATTTATTGCATTATTTGGCAGTGATAATTACTCAAAAGTACAGTACTGTTTCTTAATAATTGAAAAGTCTGAAATTACTTAACAATGACAATATTTTACAACTCATCTGTATTCAATATAATAAAGATTGGTTGGTAATAGAAAACATAAGCGGTATAAAATATCGCTAAATTCAAACCGAATTTGAGAGAAAAATGAATAGAACTGTAGATAAGAGAGAAGACTACTGATTAAAAAAAATGTGCTCTACTTATGATAATGATGACGATAAATAATTATCCTCGATTTACAGTGTCCATTGAGAATTGATAAATAATGAAATTACAATCAGCATGGATGAAATCACATTGAAATAAAAACTGTACTTATTTCAAAAAGTTTGAAAAATGCTGTTTTGTGAAATAATTCACAAAAGAGAACACTCCTTGCTAAGTTTGAGCGCTTTTCCATTTCAACTATTCGCATATCAACTAAAAATTAACTTAGATTATCCAATAATAGGAAAAAAATTGAAAAATCAATAATTGATTTCAGGTTTTGGCTCATAGCCTGATTCCATTATTCAGTATTACAAAAACTACTGGTACTATAGAAGAATTTAATACGTGAGATAGTGATAATATAGGAATTCAGAAATAAGAGAGACACAATAATATTGATTTATTGTATATCTATAATTTTGTGAATTCTTTTTCAGGTTTGCAGAAGAAATTCATGTATAATTTATAAAATTGAGAAAAAAAGGATTATTTAAAAGCAAACTCCTGGCACACGGCCGTTTGGCCATTGCTGTAAAAAATGTAGGCTATTCTTTTCAACTATGAATTATGAAACAAAGTGTAATAAAGATATTCTAATCATTATTATTATTATTATTAGGTACTGGTAATTATACTGTGTCTTTCAACTGATCTTTATAAATAATTCACTTGTGTTATCAGTTCTTTCTTACGGCTACAGTAATAATTATGTATTTATTGTAGTAATACATACGATCTATATCTAGGCCTACTGATACTCCAGTTTATTATTAAACTACACTATTCGGATCCAAATGTCTTTCATGATAGCTGGTAACATACATTCTCCCAATTCAAATTACAAAATCTTTCATAACTCATTTACTCGTCTTGGTTATCCTCAATACACAAAAATCCTCTAAACTAAGTTATTGTGAACAAAACTAATTAGAACTCATCTAATTGCCACGTTCAAGTACGGTCACTTTCATTCCACTGGGGAAGATATGAAACGGCTCACAAAGATTGATCTTCAAAGAATTTGAGATTTATGCTCTCAATTTATGAACTATTCTTTCACATTGTGCAGTTAAAAATAATGCATTATTCTCTGTAGGCTAACTTGGGAACAATTTTTGTAACAATATGAATAAACACACTTTTTCTATGTTTTTCACAGACATGCAGTCAAATATTCAATTAAAACAATCAAAAACTTTCACTTACTGACTGCTAACTCACAGTCATTAAGTTTTTGATTGTTTACTTTAATATTTGACTGCATGTCGTGTGAAATACACAGAAAAAAATGTGTTAATACATCGCAGCTCGAAATGGATAAAGAAACCATTACCTGTAATAGGCTATGTATAACTTTTCTCCTTTTATTCCATGTCTCATTTTTCCACACAATAAAACAAAATATTATATCATTTCAATTTCAAAACAGTTCAACTATTGTATAATAACTATGATAAATATGTAGCTGTTGTTAAAAGTAGACTATCATCGAAACGATGCAAGTATAAGTCTATTTATCCATTGGTAAATAGATGAATATATCGATTCACCCTGGATTTCAGATAGTTACTGCCCTGCTAAGCGAAAAGGCCTTATCAACAAATTTTCATATGTTGAGTTACATATCAAATAGCCTACCATGTATTTTTAGTCGAGGAATCCAAGGGAATAGGTTTAAAAGCCGTATCTGCAACCGTTCTCGAATTATAGACACTTTGAGTGTCTAGCAGTATCATAGTCCACATTTCATAATTCTACAATTCGAATGAGAGATTCAAGATGCATAATCTGCCATGATCATCTTCTGAAATCAATGAAATTTTAGCATTATTGTTTTCCTTCTAATTGTTTTCATTTATATTTTCATACGTACTTCAATTATATGAATTTTAACATTTCAACTTCCAGAGGAGATGACAGAGGAAGACATGATAAAATTCATATTCCCTTTCAAGTTGATTACATTGATAATAATCGTTATTTTATGGTCAACTCTCCTTTATTTTCACTTTACTTTGACAGTTCTGGATGACATTAGACCGAATAATAATAATGATTATTTTGGGACTCTGGTTAACTCATTCATCATTCATACTTATCACTAGAAACTACTGACTTTGTGCTGGTTGCACAAAAGCCGGTTAAATTTTAACCGAGATTAATCCCACAAGTACCAATCAGAGAAGCCGTCTTATCAAAAAGGCCTTCTCTGATTGGTTCTCGTGAAATTAATCATTGATAAAATTTAACCGGCTTTTGTGCAACCGCACCTTTGACAGCAATAGAAAGAATAGTTTATTTTATGACGGTCATTTTGAGCCTCTCCTTATGTCATCCACGGTTCTTATTGTTATTGTGTGGTTGATTATTGTGACCATGAGCTCCATTGTTGTGAGAACTGCTGTCTCCAGTGCGACACATCAGCAGATTCTTGTAGGCTTGTCTGTATTCAGAACTCATGACAACATAGATGATGGGGTTGATGCATGTGGTGAGGTAGATAAGAATGTACCCAGCAATGTTCAGCCATCTTGTCTCCATGCTGTTGTGCCGGAAAGTGGTTTTGCTAACGGTGATGGGAAGATAGCAGGTGACGAACGACGCGAAGATGACGAGGATCATTTTGAGCAGTTTGCGGTCCTTGGCGGTCATTTTGCCCGGGGTGGGAGGGGCGGCCGAGCTGGGTCTCCGAGGACTGCGGGAGAGTTGACTGCTTCGCCGGAAGACAGCGCCGATGTGGGAGAGAGTGGTGGTGACCACTGCGGAAGGAAGCCGCTCCTTCCGGTAGCGTTTCCGGTTGATACTCCGCCGCCTAGACGGTGTCGGTGAGGCCGGATGTGAGGAACCGCACATCGAAGTGGGTGTCACACTACGCGACAACACTGCATCCCTCTCATCATCCCCTAGAGGATTCTCGATCCCCGATGATGAGGACACATCTGGGAGGACCACACTTTTATTAGGAGAGAGTAGATGTGGGTCAGGTAGATCAGTTTGTATTGTCACCATCCTGATCACTGGGATAATATCGTATGTTGTGGTGGTTGTTGATGTTGAATTCCCGTTTTCCGTGAGACTTGATGATTTCTCAGTGGTGGAGAAAGATGGCGCCTCAGTACTGCTGGACCCCACAGCTGAATCTTCTCCGATTGAATAACTGGGTCTGCGGTTTTTCCTCAACAGCTTCGATCGGCCACTACCCCGAGTATAGTAAGCTGCAAACCCTGAGGAGTTCTTCGAGAACAACCCTCCAGGACGATTTGAAGCAGTGGTGAAGTTAGTACTAGCCGAGTTTAGAGCACTACTGCTAGTAGTACTACTTGTCGGCATAGGGTAGCCGACTGCCACATTGTTGTTCCTGGCATTGTTGGTGAGTCTGGACTTCATGGCAGTTCGGCGGACGATGTAGAATATTTTCGCGTAGCAGACAACGATGCAGATGCAGGGAATGACAAAGGCGACCATGAAGAGGAACTGCTTGGGGGAGCGGCCTTGCGCGTCCGGCAGGATGGAGCAGGAGCCTATCTGCTGGTCGAGACCGAATCTGCCCCAGCGGCCCAACCAGGTGGCAACCAGAGCTCCGAAGCCGGATACCCAGGTACAGGCAACCATCATCCCAAGGTACTGGTGTCGGTACAGTCTGCATAGAGAAAATTCAGATTACTCCAAGGCATCGTGATTAAGAAAGTCAACACTGGACAAAATAATATTCAATTAAGCCAGAACAGTTTGTAAATATACACCGTGTTCCACAAGAGGTTTACACGTTTAATTTTATATTACGTGTCCATTCATGCACCAAACACTTCAAATTTTACACAGTTTACAGAGTAGGTTCTTAAAATATTCTGGGAAAATTTCAACTACCTAACCTTTGTAGGAACAGAATAGCGGCCTATTGAAAATTTTACTGATTCATTAAATTTTTCAATTTCTAGGAAATTAAATATTTTTGTATTTGACGCAGTTTACAAAGTGGGTTCTAAAAATATTCTGGGAGAATTTCAACTTTCTAACCTTCGTAGAAATAAAATGGCAGCATATTGAGAATTTTACCAATCATTTAAATTTTCAATATGTTGTCATTTTGTTTCTACGAAGGTTAGAAAGTTGAAATTTTCTCAGAATATGTTTAGAACCCACTTTGAATACTGTGTGAAATTAAAAAAAAGTTCGGTGCATGAATGGGCACGTAATATAAGATTTAACGTGTAAACCTCTTCGTGGGACATGGTGTATAATTGAGAATGTTTCATGTCATTATGGGAAAGAGAAAGTCTCTCAATTATTATGAAAATATTATTTCAGTTTTGTATAATTAGAATATAGCTGGATTATTGAGCCTCTCACGCTACAGTACACAATCAAAATGCCGCTGATATTCTGTCAGCTGTTGTATTGAAATCTACTGTTGGAATAGATT
>NC_052514.1:11718405-11747471 GCF_014356525.2 Nilaparvata lugens
AAAACCTTCCATAAAAATCCGGTTCACATATGAATGTTGAATCATGATCTCATAATAATTATTATTGAAGAGATCTTAGGTTGCCTTATAACAGAAATATAACTGCCAAAAAGTGCATGATAAATTATTAGTGAGCCCGATTTGTGAAACGTTTATTATCAGAAGAAAGACTGATGTCTTCTGGCCTAGACATAGAGACCAAAGAAAGATGTTTACCATTTTATATTATAAAGATAATATAATGTAATAAGAGGCAAGGGAAGAATGATTGGCTGTGATGCATACAGTTAAGATTCATTGATTAATTATTATAAATAGGTTATGGAATTACTATGTAAATAATAAATTGAATATAGTAGCCTATTGAAATGTAGTCTGAATGTAACTACTAAGAATAAGACTTCATCGAATCATGAATACATTAGAATATGTAAATAATGATATTGTGAACTAGATTAATATTTTTTCGTTTTTTGAATGTATTATAAAAATGTTTAGAAATTATTGATTTATCTTGTAAATAATCGACTCAATTGAAGAGAATTAGTAGAAGAAAAATGAAAAATTGAATGCAAATAATTATCAAGCTTCCATCATCTTGAAAGAAACACACAGATTTTGTCAATAATTCTACATTAACTTTTTGGTACACAATGAACGTACGCTCATCATCTTGATTTAATTTTTTATGATCTGCTAAAATATATTTTCCGAACCAAAGGATGGAGCACTTATTTTGTTTGATACCCAAGTTGTACCACTACCTCCGTAACAAAGCCATAGTGCATTCGTGTGACGTCAGCACAGGTAGGGCTCCTACACCGATAAAAACTCGATGATTTCAGCTGATCTATATCAGCTAGTGATTTTATTGGTGTAGGAGCCCTACCTGTGCTGACGTCACACGAATAGCTAGTGATTTTATTGGTGTAGGAGCCCTACCTGTGCTGACGTCACACGAATATCACTATGGCTTTGTTTACAAAGGTAGTGGTTGTACTCATACTCATACAGGCCTTGCAATTGAATTATCATTCAAATATTCTGTTTTATTAAGCTATCATAATTGTTTATCAGCAAATTCTAGAGCTTGGAACTTCTGAAATATGCTTTCATACTCATTACTCACTGACAAAGCAATAAAATTTTTATATCTGCATTTTATAACTTATTACACACCAGACATTATTATTCTGAATTCGAACTATTATGGATCTCTGATTTTCATTCAAGTTATGCTACTTTTGAGTTTACCACTGTTTCAGTCTATTCACTGAAGAACCACTTTCAGACAGGCCACTAGCCAGATAGATCACTAATATAATCAGGAAATAAAGACGTCAATAATATAATACATCAATAATAAAATCACTTCACTTAATCTTAAAGTGATTCAAACTTGAAAATGGCCAAAGACCGAATCTAGTTATTTGAAATGTTTTAAATGAAAGAGTACTCCATGTTTTCATATTGTTTTTACATCAATAATGTGGCCTGATTATCTTAAAGGTAGCAACTTTAGCCTGCTATCATTGCACCGGTAATAGTTCAAAGATTACTTTTTCTTGCCACGCCAATTATTTAAGAAAAATATATTTATTTATTTTCTTGTAGCACTGTTGTTAATTGGTGAATAAATTTCATCTGATTTGAAAAAAATCCAATTACATAGTATTTCCCACACACTTGAGTATATACTTATATGGGGAACATCGAATAAAAGGGTTTTTATCTTGAGATTTTTGTTGAATTAAATAACAAGACTAAGAAATTGTCAAAAACCACAGATTTATTGATAGTCAGAAAGACCGGTTTCGGTTGTTACACAATTGTCAATCTCTGATAAACTCAGTTTTTCTACCGGTATTTCTGACTATCAATAAATCTGTGGTTTTTGACAATTTCATAGGGTAGTCTTTTTATTCATATGAATAATTACCACAATATCAAATTCCTACTACACAAAAAGTTTTAGTTGAATACTGTTATTTTCGAATAACTTGCTATTGTGGTAGAATCACAGTTAAAGTATTCCTTACTATTAAATCTTTCAATAATAATGATTCAAACATGAGAGAGACAAAGTATAGTACCTACCTACTATATATAACAGAAATCTTTATAATCCTTCTTCTTTTATTTTTTTTCTATGTCTACCTTTTTATCTTGTTTATGGTAATCCAAATTCATCATAATTTTAGTTTTATCTTTCAATAATAATGATTCAAACATGAGAGAGACAAAGAATGGTACCTACTATATAACAGAAATCTTTATAATTCTTCTTCTTTTATTTTCTCTATGTCTACCTTTTTATCTTGTTCATACCTAATCCAAATTCATTATAATTCTAGTTTTACATTAATTTATAGTTTATTCATGAACAGTGCTATTTAGTTTTGTACCACTATGAGTCTTGTTACACTCAGTGGAAATTATCATATTGTATAAATAAATTAATAACATGACAATTCAATTGATGGAATAACTTATATTTTTACTTCCTGAAAAGTGAATAGCATCAGAGTTTAAGGGTCGCTTTCTCCGAAAATGTTGAACTCGATTTATAGTTTTGAACCATAAGCTGACTCAATTTGAATATAATCAATGCAACCTCACATTCATTGAACAGGTTCAATAATTGAAACCAACTTAGGAGAAAGCGACCCTATCTTTTTTTTACGATGCACAAATCAACTATTATGATTTATTATTGAATTTTAATGATGAAAAAACTTTCCATCTCACTAGATACCGGTATCTATATCATGATATCATGATATTTATTCACTATATAGTCTTGTAGAGAAAATGTTCAGTTTTAAGATTACACTAAACTTTTCCAGCTATTTCACACTATAGACAACTATTTCTCATCAACAATTCTCGCATTGGAAATTCATTTTTCAGATTTAGACTAATAAGACTACCAAAACAGCTATCAAAAGAGACTTATTTATGCATGTAAAAATAGAAATAACTCAACTGAAACTCTTTAAACATTGTAGAAGATATAGATTTCCATTAGCCTAGGCCTAGAGATCACAGCTTATTTATTGAACATCCATCTGTCATACTTCTAGTCAATGTAGGATACTGAATAAAAATACTAAGAAATTGTCAAAAACCACAAATTTATTGATAGTTAGAAAGACCGGTTTCGGTTGTTACACCATTGTCAATCTCTGATAAACTCAAAGAATGATGAACTTAAACTTAATGATGAACTCCGATAAACTTAAACAATGGTGTAAAAGGTTAATCAGAGATTGACAATGGTGTAACAACTGGAACCGGTCTTTCTTAGTATCAATAAATCTGTGATATTTGACAATTTTTAATATGAATAATTACCACAATATCAACTTCTCAACTACACAAAACAAATGTAGGATTCCGTATTGAAATTTTATTTCCTATTCAATATAGATGAAGCATTGGGAAATTAGAACATTGAACCACCTATGTTTTCATTGGAAATAGTCTACTAAGATAATTAACTTGGATTTCTTGAGAATTTTTCAAAAAATAATACTGTTAAAGGTTTTGCCACATAATGATACTGCCATTCTCATGAATTTTCAAATGTATTATTATAGCTAACAGAGCTGAACAAATTGAAGGCCACATTTACAAGTTTTGTATCATAAAATGATCTGTAGTCTGAGTTCCAATAGGAGAATGAATAATTATTGAATGTCAATAACAGTACATTTTAGATAAAAATCATCATCCAGATAATTTATTGTTAAAACAATTAGAAATGTTACATCAAAGTCATGTTCTTTTTGAACACTATTGTCCATTGTCATTTTCTTTTCCAATTCAAAAAATAATTTATTTCGCACAACAAAATATTATTACAAAACATTGTACCAGCTGAAAATACAATATAAGAAAATACTAATATAAATAATTATATGTTTTGCTTTAGAGGACAAAAACTTGAAGCGGAATAAATATGGGCACACCTAGGCATAAGCCCTATTGAAGTGCACTTCTCTTGAAATAAAATAAATTTAATTAATTTTAGACATTCAATCAGTTTGTCCTCTTCCTAGTGCGGTGGGATAAATTATTTGTAAAATTGCATATTACCTTATTACACTAAGTATTCTGATCACCATTTCATGAATTGCTGGAATGCAATTCTAAGGTTAAACAATATATAACACAATAGTTTCAAAAAGGCTTTGAACAGGCCTGGGACTCGAAATGAGATCATGTTATCTGTTATGATAATAATAATAATTAATATTGTTATCTGTTATGATGTAAAACCTTTTTATTTGCAGTTGAGAATGTATTTCAAACGAGTAGGCCCACCGTAATCCACCTATAATAGCATGTGGCTACACATAAATTTATCAGAATGCCTATAAACTCTTGAATAAACTATGATTTGGGCCTATTATTTAACATAGGCCCTGAAATTGATCAGCTGCGACCTGAAAACTCTGACACCAGACCTGAGCCAGCCAGGTCACTCGATATTATTATTTAACAAGTCTATTAGAATAAAGTGTTCACCTATAATAGCATGTGGCTACATATAAATTTATCAGAATGCCTATAAACTCTTGAATAAACTATGATTTAGGCCTATTATTCATCAAGTCTATTAGAATAAAATGGTTATAAAATAAACTGAGTCTAGACTCGGTTGCACATGAGCCTGTTAAATTTTTACTGTGCTTAAATATCACAAAAACCAGTCAAAGAGTTTCTTTAAAAAAAAGAAACTCCTCTTATTCGTTCTCTTGACATTTATATAACCATATGATTGAAAAGTAACAGATTTTTGTGCAACCGGGCCGTAGATTCAAACTTGGTTAGAGAGACTGTTTTACTAAAAATTATAATTGGATAATTTTTATGGTTGTATAATTTTGAACGATCAATAAGAAGAAGGCTTGGAAAAGATCACTTTCATTGAATTACAGCATTTAAGTCAATTCAAATCAATGTGAGGAAAAATCCAATCCGCTGCTGGAAAAGTAGAATGCAAAACTTGAAGATTTTGAATTTCATCAATATAAAATAATGTTTATCTCTTGATAATAGATATTCTGTGATAGATATATGTGAATTTGTCTGTATCTCAAGGCTCTCAAGACCACACCTTGAATCATACAAAGAGCCGATATTGATCATTGTTTATCATTGTGAAATTTATATCAATGTTACCGCAATGTCATGCATGATGGTACTTCTCAGTTTTGGGTTTCACTTAATTATTTTTAATCATAATTATAATTATTATTCAATTATTGTTTCATCACACTATCAATTAATACATCACACACTGCTCACTTTGTAGAACTATATGCTAACTAATGTTAAATTTTTACTATTAAAAATCAAGGTGCTCTATATTATATTGTTGTATTCAGAGTACGGTAACAGGAAAGAATAATAATATAATTAAGTTATCCTGTAAAAAAATGAAAGTTGGGTAATTATTGAGTTGCTAACAATGTTATTGAGATGTTGAAACAACCTTTAATGTACCGCGTATATGACATATATATGACACTGCTCTTTGAGGAATGTTGGCATGGTGTAATATGTTTGAGATGTGAAAATAAAATTACATGTTATTGATCATCAAATGAGTTCTTTTATCATTTATACCTATAGGCTATGTTACTATACTATAGTAACATATACTATATACTATATACTATACTACCTATAGTATATATACTATATATATATATATATATATATATATATATATATATATATATATATTATATATATATCTACTATAATAGTTTACAGACGGAAATAAATTGGAGGTTGCATTTATTCAAATACTACCAATTAATGAATAATTATTATTTATTTATTCATTTCATTGACAATTACAAATCATGATTATAATAAATATAATATGAATGGGAGAAGACAACAGGCATAGTCCAAAACTGTCTTCTCCCAAATTTTTGCAAATAAAAGTTTCAAAAAAGAATAAGGTTAAGATTTCACTTTCACTTCAAAAAGTCCAATTTCCACTTCAAAACTAATGACTAAACTGAAAATTATTAAACGAAAATCCCAATTGATCAATTCAGTGATAGGATTTTTGTTTAATAATAGTTATTTAGGTACTTTAGTAATATTTAGTTTTGAGACTTTCGTGGTGTGACACTCATTCAGTAGAGTCCTACTCTACTCAGTAGAGTAGGCTATAATTATTTCTATGATCAATCATCAGTGACACTGCGGGTATTTCAAAAACATCATATATATTCAAAAGCAAAGTGAACCGTTTATTGACGTTCAAAAACAGCATATAAGTTAATCAATTTTTGTAAATAGGAAATGGGGAATTCAATGAAATCGATTGACTGATCAGTTATACACTCTGATTTATTTCCAGAAGGCTCTAGTTAGGAGCTGTAATTATTCTAAGTTGAGATTGAAATGAAGTGAACATAACCTCTACATAATATTTGGACGATTTGTGACAAAATCAGGAAATTGAAGAAGTTTTGGGCAATAGCCTGTTTTTTCTTTTCCGACTATTGTATTGTTCGCTCTATCTAATAAATAAATAAATTAGATTACATTTTATAATATTAATAAATCATTTTATCTCTACACGGTATAACCATAAAACTGAGTTGAGTATAACAAATTCTAACAATGACTAAATTGAACCACATAAACAAAATGTTTGGCAATAGATTAAACTAATAACAAGAGCCAATTATAAATTTGCATACAACCACGAACAATGAAAGTAGGCCTACCCACATAAAATCAATAAAAAATATTAATCTATTCATTTTATTGTACAAAATACCACAATCATAATATAATTATGACATTGAAGGAGAAACTAGCTGAGCATGTACTATTTCTCTCCAAAAATTTTGATAAAAAGTTAATGTTGTCTGAAGGTTAAGTTTTATGATATTATCATACACTGCTTCGTCACTTGATTTTCGGTAAGGAGAAATGATTTGAAGATTTTTAATTTTGAAGGTTGTCATAATATTTTAAATGAATCACAGAATGTATCACAATTATAAAAAAAACTTGAGAAATATTGCACTTAATCACTATGAATATTAATTGCTAACATTCAACAAGCTGGCATTAGAAGGTGCAAGGCAATTCCTCATTGATAAATTGAATAGATTCAACACATTCAAATAACTCAGTAACTTGATAATACATTTAATACGTTCGACAAATTCAGTTACTTCAGTTAATCCAATAAAATCAACAAATCCAACAAACTCAATAAATTTAACAATTTCAGTAAACTTAAATAATGCAATTGATTTTTGTAGAAAAACAAAGTTGAGAAGACTAAAATAAAGAGAATAAATGTAAAGAGCAGATTTAAATCCTTCAAAAAGTGCTAACAGTAAAACATAAAATAAAATCAATCAATCAAAAAACAGTAACTGTTCAAGAGACAGTGAGGCCATGATGAGTTGGTATTGTCACTGAGAAATTAGTGCAATAATATCTTAATGCATCTTCTGGAGTGAATAAGAAATTGCCATATTATTATGCAACAGGTTCAACATGGTCTTATAGAGTCGATGCTATAGTTATTGGAGTTTTGTGAATTGGACTTTACTCAATTTTCCATATTGAGCTTCAAGGATGGGATTAACTAGTTTATTATTAGAAGAGAGCTTATGATTCTCATAAGACAAGATTCAAGCATACATATTTAGTAAGTTACTATGATGGTGAAAAATCCTTCAATTCGAAAAAATTGTGTAGTTCAAAAGTTTTTCTAGCGTTATTAGAAAAATATCTAATTCTCATACTTCATACTAATTTTAAACGATTCCTCAGGTAATTTTGCATTTTAAAAGTAGTTTTTGAAGTTTTCATACCTACCAAAGAATTTAGAAAAAAAAATTTCCTTTAGCGGTGTACAACTCAGTAACGGTACGTTCCTTGGTATGGGTTCATCAGATGTTCCTATCTTAGAATTCGATGAATTCGATGATATTATAAAATGAGGATATTGCAATCCACAAAAGTTGAACTTTTTCATATATTGTTATTTATTTCAATAACCTTTATAGATAAAATCGGGACCAGTTTCATTCGATTTCTGGCCCCATTTTCCATAACATACGATTTTTTTGGAACCTTCCTTATCCCTGGAGAGTCCAGAGTAAATGAAAATTCATTTTTCAATGACCGTGCACGGTTTTAGAACTTTGATCATTCTAAAGCGAGTGAAGTGAATTTTAATGTGAAAACTCTATAAAACCGTGTAAATTAATCAAGGAATCGAATAAGCACGGTTTGAATGTTAAGAATCTTACAACTTTTCCAAACTAAGTAAAAATTTGCAAAAAATCTTGCTTTTTAGACCCTTTTTTCTGTTTTTGGCCATATCTCAAGAACTACTGAGGCTACTGAGGGTACATCCTTGAATCCGGTTTCAATCGATTCCTCAGCGTAATCTGCATAAAATGTGATCAATTAGCGATCTTTTAACTTCCAAACAACTTCAGAAAAAATATGAAAAAGTTTTTATTCCAATCTTTGACGATTTTTTACTCAATAACGGTGCATTTGCTGACCATAGTTCATCAGTTGTTCCTATCCTAACTTTTCATGGACAATCACATCGGTGAGTTTCAATTCGTTATCTCGAAATTGCAAAAAAATTAGGTGCAGTTTGCTAGAAAATGAAATTTTCATATGCAAATTAGGTCGAGTCGAAGCAGTCGACTAGTCGATACGCTCTCTGTCGATAAAAATCGACTGAAAAGTATCGATACTATTCTCGCATCTGTGAACGTAGTTCGTCATTTTGCTGCTAGATGGCAGGGGCTGTGTCAAATCCAAAAGCAGTGCTGAGATGACATAGATTTAAAATCAAGCATTTAAAATGAAACTATTTTGGTTAATTCCCATTATAATTTCTCTGGGATTCATTCGCTACTTATCGGAGCCCTGTTGTATAATAATACAAGCTTTAGTGAGGTCCACATTATTGCACAGTTATCCACAGTAATGGCAGTAGAGAAAGATGGAAGAGCATCGTTGGTGATTCTCTGCTTTGCACTTCCTTCTGCAGAGGGTAACTGATATTTGTATTCTCTATAATTATACCAACTGTTTTCCTGATGTAATATCCTGTTCATCCTCATTAAAAATGATAAATAAATAAAAATAAATAAATAAATAGTTTTATTTCCATCATAAAATTCACTTGACATTCATATTGAGTTTTGGAAATTATATGACCACTTTAACAAAGTAGTCAATAAACATTGTTCTATTCAAGAAAATATATTTTTCAATGACTTAATAATGGATTTTCTTGATCGAAATAGAATATTTTGTTAAATAATTTTTTCCTACATTATTAAACGATTTAGCAACGTTGCGGAGCTAGAAAAGGTTGGCGCCATCTGCTTTGTCTTATGATAGGCAAGTATAGCAATGTTAATTGAATAAGCTATAATGGGATTTAGGATACTCTTGATTCATTATCAACAATGATAATTTCGAATATACATAATAGCATAATATTATTAATCATTGAGATTGAAAAGTAAAATCAGAAGCTACCTCATCTTGAATACTGTACCGTTCTCAAGATAATATATATTATAGGCTATTGCATGATGATTTTTTTTCCTTTATGCAAAAATTTTCGTTTGAAAACACCAGTGGGTCATATTATGCTGGATAAGAATTGAATGTTGGGATGATGGGACTTTTGCTCCCTAAGCCCCCACATGAAATCAGAGAGATAGAGAAGTCTCATCAGTATTGGGAGATATTATACTAAATAATAATATATATATGTTCGATAATGAACAGCTTCACTGTCAATTTCATTTAAAAAAAAAAAAAAAAAAAAAACGTTGAACATTTTCATTAAAACACGTTGAGAAAAACAGCCTTGAGTGTAGTCTATAGCACTTGTGATTTAACACTGCTGTTTAACAATCATTAATCAACAAGTACTGTTTGATGTGACTCATTCCGAGCTCCAAAACCTGGTTGCAATCAAACTCTTATTAATCTCAAGTAGTCTATGCTAATCAAGATAGTCTAAGCGCCCTCTTCTCTGAAATTACAAGGAGAATAATAAAATTATTGATAACAAAATGTTCTGAATTGTCTTTTTGGGATTTTGAATTTTTCCAAAAAATTATCTTCTCACCGCAGTGCTAACTATTTTTTATGGAACTTTCATTTTTTTAATGGAAAAATAATTAAATTATCTATGAATTAATTATTTCTAACAAGAATTAACAGTTGATATTATATAAAAAATACCAGTATACAGAAGGCAGTGGCAGGGCAGAGAATCGGCAACGATGCTCTTTCATCTTTCTCCACTGCCATTATTATGTGGACCTCACTATAGCTTGTATTTTATCATACAACAGGGCTCCGATAAGCAGCAAATGAATCCGAGAGAAATTATAATGGCAATTAACCAAAATAGGTCTATTTTCAATACTTGATTTTAAATCTGTCATCCAAGCACTGGTTTTGGATTTGGCACAGCCACTGCCATCTAGCAGCAAAATGGCGAACTACGTACACAGACTCAAGAATAGTATCGATACTTTCCAGTCGATGTTTATCGACAAAGAGTGTATCGACTAGTCGACTGCTTCGACTACCCTTTGCAAGTCTTGAAGTAGTCATACAAAATCGATTTCATAGTTCTAGCTTGTTACCTCATGTGTATGGAAAAACGCTCCAGAAATCATGCAGGGTTTTCTTTGGAGGGCGCTGGAGAACACAATATTTGTTGACGTACAGCGCATGAACATTTATATCGTTCTAAGTTGAAAAAACGATCTAAATTTCATAGATTCAAAATTGCTCTGTATTCTAGCAGATAAAAAAGTTACAATGGAAAGAAATTCAGAAAAAATACGTTTTTTTCGGTTTTTGAAGGTTATAACTAACGAAATATGCGTTTAGAGGGAAATTTCATAGAAAAAAATTTGTAGAGGAAGACTTTTAAAATAATTTTCGTTCAAAAAAGGTTGAATATCTTGAAAGGTTATTGAAAGACAAGCGATATAGCAAAACCCTGAAAATGTTGGTGGTCATCTTGTTTCCGAGGTTTTTGCCTGTGATTTCGATTTATCATCATCACGATCCTTATTATGCTAGACCTAACGGAGAAATCGAGACATCTTTCGCCGTTGTTACCCAAAAATGACCACAGAGTGCCTTTTTCAGTACATTTGCGCCCATTAGACTAATAGTAACAATGACAAAATTGCAGGAAATGCTATCACAACCGATTTACGAAAATATAGCAAGACCAGCTGCAGAAGAAAAAGGAATAACAATACTTTAATAGTTTCAATGCTGGAGACCATTTTCAGTTAAATTATGACTAGCTCTATAATAGAATATTGCTAGGAGAAATTATTTGTTATTCAATATTGGAGGAAATCAAATCAATATAATATGTCACTGAAAATCAATTTAATTCATATGTAGATGACACTCATATCTCCATTCCAATATAAGGAATGACCTGTTCTTCTATTATATTGACATTTTCTGGTTACTTAATTCTTGACTTGCACTAGTTACATGCAACATCACTCCACTTTTACTCAAATTTCAAGAATTTCACCATCTTTAAACATTGGGAAGGTAGAATTTCTATGTTCTGACTTGGAAAATTTGAATTGAGTGAAGATTGAAGAATAAACATATTCCATTACCGTATTTTCTAATCAATAATTATTGGAGTTATAATTTTCCCCCCCGTCTAATCACATCATCAGGTAATCAAGTATCTCATGAATCCACATTCCAGTGATCATTCGTATTTTGAATCAGATCTGTTCTTTTGAAGAAAAAATTATTTCGTATGTTTTTGATAGCATGGGAAGTGTTGTCACTGTTTTCACGTTAATCAAGAGATGATGCAACATTCGATACTGAGTCAATCAACATTCGATAGAAATTTAATCAACTGATCAATAGAAATATTCACAGCCTATCTGACAATTGAGTGAATCAATTTATTAACAGTATTTACATTTATCAAGATTTCTGGATTATGTTACATCCAACAGGAATTTTTTCAACAGATCAATGGAACTAGTGATTATTCACAGTCTGTCTGACAATCCAGTAGCTGCATTTTGATATAAATACGGCTACCTCGAGTCATCGACGCTCAGCAAGTCAGAAGAATCCACAAGTTTGACCAGCTCTTATTTTCATCATCACCATCCTAAAAATGAAGGTATGTACTAATTCCATTAGAAACACTCGGTTATGTACACGGTTTTTTCATAGGATGAAGATAATGATTGTAATCATTTTCAATTCAGATTGATTTTGTATTTTTTCCATTCTATTTGCGATTGTGAATGTTATTGAACTGTAAAAATAACTGAACTGATTCACTTGCCATTTTATATGAATATTCTGAACTCATCCAAGATTATTTATATGGACTTATTCCTATTCCTGTTATATGTCATAAACCAGAAAGTTTAAAACTCCCCAAACAATAACAGTTGCATTTTAAAAAGAAAATAAGATTTATTTATTTCAGGGATTATTTCTAATTTATGAATATTCAAATTATCATGTCCCAAAATTGTCGTATATTCAAATCATGAGAATAATAGATAATAATAAAATAGTCCAATACAATTCTGTTCTTTTTTTTTAATATTCCAAACATATTAAATCTCTCAGCCATTATTAGCATTACAGATACTGTAATAACTTAATTCTTTCATTCATTTATTTATTGTGAAAAATACTGAAATCATAATAATATAATTATGACATTGAAGGAATAACAAGGCTGAGCCTGTAATATTTCTCTCCAAAATTTTTATTAAAAGTTAATGTTGTCCAAAGGTTGAGGTTAGATGATATCACACACTGCTTCGTCACTTGATTTTTGGTCCAGGAATAATGATTTGAAGATTTTGAATTTTGAAGGTTGACAGTGTAACTAATTATCAAAAATAAAAGTTTTAAATTCATATAATGTAATCAATCTTTGAAGAAATTTTCAATTCAAAAATAAAAATCACTTACACTTGATTCACTGGTTCTCTTTCATTTCCAAACCGCCCCCTGCACCCGTTAGTTGCCCTGTCGGGTCCCGTGGATGGTGGAGGGTGAATTAAAAAGTGTTTTTGAGATAATCACGCTGAGTATTATCGAACAGTATTTGAAATCTTTGTACGATATAATTATTTACGAGCAATTAGTTAATCAGTCAAAGTCACTAGTAGTTTCAAGTTTTAAGTTTTTATTTGGCCAGTTGAACATAGAATTTATATATAGCCATGTAACAATTCACATTGAAGAAACATACAATAAATTTCACAGGTACAACAAACACAATAGACAATAATAAATAAAACAGATAGGCTAAGTTAACACCAGTAGTAGGCTTTTAATCACTAGGCTACTGGAGTCAATATCTTTTCAACTAACAAACATTAAATTTTCAAGTGTTAATAAACACATTTACTCACAGAATTATTGAACACAGGAACGTTTGATCATGAGATTTTCAATTTACTTATTCATTTCATATTTTTATGATCTTTTGATATCTTTGAATGCGAATAACTTTGAAACGGTTTGAGATTTGGATTTGTAGTTTTCTCTGTGAATGATCACCATCCATTTTTTCTTGGAACTGTGTTCTACGATCATGTCTTATACAACTTTCTCATTCAAAAAATCAAGTTGGATTGAAAATGTCAATTCAATTCAAAAATCAATTCATTTCGCACAACATAATATTATTACAAAACATTGTACCGGCTAAAAATACAAAATGAAAAATATGAAAATTTGAAAATGGTGGACAGAAATCTTGATGCAACAAAAAAGTAGTTTTTCGTTACGGTACTGGAATGGGATTCCCAATGTAGTCTACTGTCAAGGAATATTAAGCTGTTTCCATAATAAATTTTGCCATCTTCATTACCATCTCATGATTTATTAGTTTCTGTTCTGCTTGCTTATTTCCACAGTTTCAACACAAAATTGTTGTGATAATGGTTCTATTCATTGTGCAACCAGCATTAGTAGTGACTGCTTTCCCTCAATAAGGATGTACTGATCCTGTTCTTCCTCCTTCAACTTAAAACAATTTGGATAGGTTTTGAGACCCAGCAGGTTGGAAGGTGATATTATCAGAAGGATTCCACACAGCAACTGATGGTTCGATTCAATTTTTAAAATTCTGATTCAATGAAAGAATGGATTTGTATCAATACAATAATAAAAACAATTTGTACATGATAAATGGTATTCTTCAATTGATTTCATGGTCCCCATGTCTCGAATCATCTACAAATTGTTAATAAACAGTAAAGTTAAGTGGATAATATTGTTCGTTATTTTACCATCATTATCAAATCTCAAATCAATCCTTAAACTTCAATGTTCATACAAAATAATTCAATAATTTATTTATTTATTTGAAAATAAAAATATTAATAATCATTCACAATTTAACAGAAGGCCTATTATACCACATCATTTTCACATGCAACAATTAAATCACTCTTTGTTATTAAATAAAACTACTGAACTAGCAGTCAAATTTTTTCAATATGGCGGACCTGCCGAAAGATTTCATCACAGTAAGTGGATAAATCTATTAATTGAATAAATTTAACCTGTAGTCAATTTAATTAACAAAAAAGTTGATATTATTTGCTAATTATTAATAAAAGACGAAAATCAAAATTAAATACTGTAAATCATTTCGAACACTTCTGCTACTGCAATTATTATCAACAGGGTAAACAGCTAGATGGAAATTCGATGAGCACTACACTATTCAAAAATTATTTGTCAGCCCGGGAATCGAACCTGGGTGCATTTAATTTGGATTTTCGTCTTATAATAATAATAGTACCTATTGATAATAATAATTAATTCATAAGCATTTGAATGAATGCAATATCTCAGTGATTTTCATTTGCTAATTAATTATTATTGGAGACCACGTTGCTAGACCACCTATATGATCAGATTGTTTGTTAATTTTCTGTGCCAGTATCAACTATTATTATTCAGTGAGTACACTATCCACATCTACCGGCGTCACTTCTCACAATAACAAACTGAAATTATCTTTCGATATCAAGCACAATGAAGCTGCGGCAAGGATCAAAACAAACTCTGATTGATCATTGTTTTCTGAACTTGATTCAAAATTAATTACACTTCAATTAATTTATGCAAACAATGAGTTGGCGGAGTATTATTATAATTATAGAACAGCATTCATAATGAAAACACTTTGTGATATGGATACAATCATTAGGAGCACGCCAAGCTGAGAGACTCCTGATCCGTCGGGTCAATTCAATAATCAGATCGTTGGTGAAACTGATAGCTATGTAACAAATAGAAAACTTTGAAACTGAAGTAAGTATTCATAACACGCAACAAGCAACTAATAACTTATACCCCAACACATATCATTTGAAGTGGGGTGTATATTTAATCATTAAAATTATATATGCCTATTGAAAATCACTCAATGCTTAAACAACTTCTTTGTTTTATTTGTATAAAATTTTACAGTATTCAAATTTGTTTTGTAATTGTTTTTGATGGATAAACATTGATTTGATTCTAAGCCCATCTAATTCTCATAGAAATATTATAATGGATATTGTAATATTAAAAAAAATCTCAACATGAATTACAAGCTTTTGCATTTTTTTATACTTTTAATATTGAATAGCGGATTGCTGAAGTCCAATTAACTACCCAAGAACTTCCTTCTAGTATTATAAACTCTGTAGGCTCTATTATTCTGAACTATTTATTTAATTCTGTAGCCTACTTATCATCTAACAGTGAATTTTTTTTGAAATTCAAAAACTGAGTTCCAGTAATCCAAATATTTATTTCCTTCTCAAATTACAAATCACAAAAGTAGAAATTAAATAGTATCTTGGAAATTATACTGATCACGTATCCAGTAGTGTGATCAAATAATCGAAGTACCGTATATCTAACAAGGTGAAAACATTATCAACTTAAATAATAAATAATAAAAATAAACTAGTATGGAAAAAGTAAAAATAAAAAGCTGAGTCTAGTCTAGGTAATTAAGATTGCTAAATCTATAATTATTATATACTAGCCGTCAGGCTCGCTTCGCTCGCCATATCCGTCAAGCCAGGGTGCTCCGCCCCCTGAACCCCCGACTGGATCGTCCAGAAATGAGATCAGCGGGCTGGCTTCGCTCACCTGCATTTTTCAGTTGTGCTTCATTCCATCAGAAAGTCAAAGTACTTAGAAAACGCAGAAAAGCTGAGAAAAACGCTGATTTAGGGCGTATCTTTGATGAAATATTAAAGTCACTTCATCACAACATTTTTAGACCCTACCTAAACCTCAGTCTAAAATTTGGACATTTTCTGTCTATTACTTGATGAAAGAACTGAGAAAACGCAAAATACGCTAATTTTGGGCGTATTTTTGGCGTTATTTCAAATATTTCTAACACAACATTATTACACCCTAGCTTAGCTTCTGTATTGAATTTGAACAATTTTTGTTCATTTGTTCTCGATTAATCTGAGAAAAGCAGAAACTCGCTGGAAAAACGCTAATTTTGGGCGTATCTTTGACGTTATTGCAAATTCCTTCTAACACAACATTATTACACCCTAACTGACCTCCTGTACTAAATTTGAACATTTTCTGTTCATTTGTTCTCGATAAAGCTGAGAAAGTGCTAAGAAACGCTGTAAAAATGCAGATTTTGGGCGAATCTTTGGAAATTTTTCCAAATTCGTTCTTAGTGCGCCTCTAAAGGGCCAACTGAACATATATACCTACCAAATTTGAACGTTTTTGGTCCGGTAGATTTTTAGTTCTGCGAGTGAGTGAGTGAGTCAGTCAGTCAGTGAGTGAGTGAGTGCCATTTCGCTTTTATATATCCTAGATAATAATCATGGCTGCAGCTCAACGTACTATTGTGGAATTGAATTATTCTCATTCAATTTGTGGAATCAATTGAAATTCCATCAATTTCTTTCACTCATTAATACAAAATATTAAAAAATACTCCGTATATTCTCTAGTGGTTCTATTGTGATCGAGTAATACATTGATTAATTATTTTCTCATTTCTTTTTAATGTATTCTTCTCGTAGACAGTTATTGCCAGAATTATACATTGAATGCGACTGTGTTATTCCTAAAAATTAGCTTCTTGGTGAAGGTTACTCTCATTTAGCTGGAAATTGAAAATCCAAGTACTGTACCCTTTTTTGAAAACTTTTATTCACAACAAGTTTGAACATATTAATGCCGTTTTCAAGTGGGTGGATGGAATAAAAAATAACGTTGAAAAATAAGAATGTGTTATTCTTGATTGATTATCATCTGGATTAACAAAAACGGTAATCAACTGGTGAAGGTATTCAACATTTCAACAGGAAAATTGGATTTTCAATAAATTGATAGAAATTAATTGTTAATTATTATTAAACGGAAATCGAAATCAAATGCTGTGATTCACCCCGAAGAATTCTGCTACGGGTACTGCAAATATTGATAACAATCAAATGCCCACATTGATAGATTTTTTGATAAATTGATATAATTGTTTCCTATAAACTGTTCGATAATGTAGTCTACATATGAAACACACAATCTAACAAATCTTTCAAGTCTTCAGGGTGAAAAACAGCATTCAATTCAGATTCTCGTTTAATAATAATTATCAATTCATTAGCATTTAAAAATAATTGGAATATCTCAGTAATTTCCATCTGCAGAAATTAATTGCATAATAGGTGCCAATCAAAAACCACATTGATAGATTTTTTGATAAATTTATATAATTGTTTCCTATAAACTGTTCGATAATGTACTATGAAACACACAATCTAATAAGACTTTCAATTCATGTAAATTGAAAATTCGATTGTACTATGTTCGATTTTATTTTATAGTGAAATTACATAATAAATTATTGTTTTATTTAAGAGTAGAAATGTATTTTACACCCTTTTAATACAATCACTCTGGTGCCCTTGATAATTGTGTGCATTCTCTTGACAATAATTACTTGAATAATATCATAATGTTTGAAACTTTTTCACTTACAAAAACTTTCTGGTACTAATTCACAATAAAATGATCAAATAGGCGGTTGTAGTGAGGAAGCGATAGATTTTGAATATTTCCTCTGCAACATTATCAATAGGAATATTTCAAACTATTTGAAAATTCTATTGGTAATGATATGAAAAAGGGAATGCTGAAGAAAAATTCTTTGATTAATTCATTGATACAATCACAAAATAATATAGATTATTACAGCATGATTAATTTGAAAACTTAATATGCATAATCACTTGGTTTAATTAGTACCTATTATAGTTGGTGGATTCACGGAGGATCGGCAGCCTTGATTGCAGGTTGATTAATATTAGCAATAGTTTAATATTATATAATTAATTATGTATGTGATTTTATCAATAAATGAATCGAAGAATTTTTCTTCATCATTCCGTTTTTCATATCATTACCAATAGAATTTTCAAATAGTTTGAAATATTCCTATTGATAATAATGTTGCAGATGGGATTTTTGAATTTTATCGCTTTCTCACTACAACCGCCTATTTGATCATTTTATTGTGTATAAGCATCAGAAATTTTATTGTACGTGAAAAACTTTCAAACATTTATTATTCAAGTAATTATTGTCGAGTGAATGCACACAATTATCAAGGGCACCAGAGTGATTGTATTGAAAGGATGTGAAATACATTTCCACTACCGTATGAAATAAAACAATAAATATGCGTTTAAAAATGAATGTCTGATGGTGTGTTTGTTTGTTCCCTATAGACATGAATATTGGGGATGGTTTCTGACTAGAAATTTCAATAGGGGGGATAATAATAATTATTTATTAATCTATTTTACAGACCTATGTTTTCGGAATTTGAAATAATTTATAGTATTTTTACATTATTATGATCCAAGTTGAGGAGGCCATTGTGGGTTTAGACCTGTTCTCTCCAAAGAGATATTGTAAATAAATACATAATTATTCCTGGGAGAGAGCTGAAAATACATGCTCATGCTCAAATCTGAATCACACACTAAAATCTAAGGAGTACTCTGAATGTATGGAATGTTAATACTAAATGTATGTAATACCATAGAGAAACGATAGCATAAGTAGATATCCCATGTCCCATGGTATAGGGCGTTCATGTCGCAACTTTTACTGTTATCCCAAGCCGATAGTTCACGTAGTTCTTTCCCATGCAGCTGTGTGACGCTGGTAGTCACTCAAATTGTGCCGTTCATACACTCTCACCCCAACAAAACAGTAAAAATTGGCAATAATCGGAAGTAATCGGCTTGAGATAACAGTAAAAGTTGCGACATAAATTCCCTATACCTTGGGATATCTACTTACGCTATTGTTTCTCTATGGTAATACTATGGAATATAACAAAGAAAGTAGTGAATACTGAATATTTATATAAACTTTCCCACCAACTAAGGAATATTCCTCTTCTTATCAAAGAAGTCTGAACCCCAAAATGTAATTATTCTGGCTGAATAACTCATAGAGACTCTCCAAATAAATAATATCTTGCAGTGATAACGAAGCTTCTCTTGTAGTGATCTAAATTATTATCGCTTTGAACAAAAGTTTGCAGGGATGAAACAGCGTTATTATAATTTTTGTCGTTCATGTCTCAGGCCATGGTAGAATAATGGAAATTCATACTCCAGCCCTAAAATAATAGCTTTTCTTATCGCGATGATGAGAAGAAAATGCTGAAGTTTGCTAAATTTTTCTCGGTTGCAAAGTTTCCCTATAATGGGATTCAGCTAGCTTGTTTGGTGGCCGCATGCAGAAGCCGCTGCCTGCTATTTTCATTAACAAACTTTGAATGGAGCCTTGTTTTGATTTAGAGTTGTACACGGGCTCGTTTACTTGTAAATAGCTCCACTGAAGTAGTCTTCCTTAATGTCTCAAACGAGACAACAGCCACGCGAACAATGCATTTTTATGTTCATTTCAAAACACAACTTTTCACTCAAACCTCAGATCTATTATCTTCTCTCCTTGCATGAACTCAGCTTATAAATATTTTGACATAGCAATAAAAATGTGTAGACTTTTATAAACTGTTTTACAGCATTGGAGCTACTCATACCACATTTTTGGAAACTCAGCTCAGTTGACTAAAGTTTAACTTTTTGAAACAGTTGAAGTAGCTACTTTTAGCCATGAGTTGATATTGTAATATTTATGATATTATTATCATTATTGTAATATTTATGATATTTATATTTCATTGTAATATTTATGATATTATAATATTATTGATATTGTAATAACATTGCGTACTGAGTCAAAAAATTTCTACTATACTCTGCATAATAGAGAGTTTGGTAGAGAGTTAGTGGGAAGGATATTTTCAATATTCTTTCCGAAGAATGGACATTGATATGTCCAAAGCTCCGCCAATTTATGTAGATGCATAACAATATTATTTTAGTTATTACAAATCGCTTTTTTCGTATCATATACAGTTCAATATTTATTTTCTTAGTCTATATTATGTGAATTCATCTATAATTCATTGTGCTGTATTGTAAGCTATTTTATATAAGTGTATAGGCCAGTATATATTGTAATCTACATAAATATAGTTCTCAATCAATCAATCAATCATAATAAAGGATTAAATGAAAAATCATTGGAAATTGATAAGGATAATATATACAGGCCCACTAATTTCATCCCCAATATATAAATATATCACTTATATATTTTTTTCAAATTCTAGCTACCAGTGTACTCTCTTTGCTATTCAGCTTCAAATTAGTGATTTACCAACAAATCTCTCATTTGTTGTGTAGTTGAAAAGTTGTTATTGTGGTAATATTATATTCATACTAGCCCTCAGGCTCGCTTCGCTCGCTATATCCGTCTAGCCAGGGTGCTCCGCCCCCTGGACCCCCGACTTGATCGTCCAAGAATGTGATCGGCAGGCTCGCTTCGCTCGCCTGCATTTTTCATTTGAGCATTTTTATCATATGTTAGGACAATCCAGTCGGGGGTTCAGACTAAACGTCTGGCTAAACGGATATGGCGAGCGAAGCGAGCCTCACGGCTAGTAATATAATATTCCCAGGATTGAAGTAGCAGTGCCCAATCAATTATTTTTCCGCGATAAATGCATTTAAATCTTCAACTTGGTGCCAACCTAACAAAGTCAACTCAACTTAATGCCAACCTGACAAAATTATTAATTTAGTTGCCAGTTAACAACTGTTTCGAAGAGGTACTCTATCTAGATTATAGTTCTATAGTAACATAAGATATGGAAATTTCAATTATAATTAAGAGATTAGAAGAAGAAGAATATACATGCTAAAAGACGAACTTTAAATCCTCAAAAACAACCCTTAGAGTTGGAATATTGCCAAAAGATTTCTTAGTGCGCCTCTAAAGGGCCAACTGAACATACCTACCAAATTTGAACGTTTTTGGTCCGGTAGATTTTTAGTTATGCGAGTGAGTGAGTGAGTGAGTGAGTGAGTGAGTCAGTCAGTCAGTCAGTGAGTGAGTGCCATTTCGCTTTTATATATATAGATCAAATAAAAAGACTAAGAAATTGTCGAAAACCACAGATTTTCTCTCATTATTTAATCTCTCATTATCAGCCCAATATTATGAGGCTGGAATAGTGATACTGAATAATAACAATATTGGGCTGAGTAATAGACTGATATTAGAATACTAGTATTAGTTTATTTTGGAAGGAAAGACGCTTGACTACAAATATCAAATAATGCAAATTAATCATGAATCATTTCATTATTGAATCAAGAATCATGGAGGAATTACAATAATTGTGATGAATTATTCATTATTGAATTCAAAAATCCATCATTAATATTGTAGATTCTTAATGTCTCAATGTGAGATTCCCCTCTTTTTTTATCAAGGACACTGCTTTTGACATACAGAAACGATTGATTTCAAAGTATTTTGAGAATTTGTGATAATAATAATCATTCATTGTCATCTTTCTTATCAATTTCACTGACATATTTTTATAAAAACTCTAAAGCTTGATTCTCAAACAGTGAGAATTTGATTCCCATAAGCTCCAATGTTACTATTCATGCTCATTGGGCTGAGTAGACTTAGTACAATTAAAACTTATAATAATTATATTTTCACTGTTCATAGTCATTGTTGTGTGCGAGTTCAGCTCAATTCTATCAGCTTTCCTGATTTATTGTGAGTTTATTCTTCGACTTCGTTGATCTGCATTGGAGCAGATGCTATTATTTACATTTATATTTATATTATTTAAAGCTATATTATTTACACATTCAAGAAATAAACACTCCAATCTTCTCAAATATTTTCAATTTTTTTCTCATTGATTTTTGAGAAGGGTTGAAACGAAATAGCCTACTATTTAAATTTTTTAAATAAGTGCAATATTTCTAAAGTATTTTTAATTTATTTTGATTCATTTAGAGTATAAAATCAACCTTCAAAATTCAAAATTTTGAATAATCATTTCTGGACCGAAAATCAAGTGACGAAGCAGTGTGTGACTATATAACCTTATCTTTTGGACAACATTAACATTTTATCAAAATTTTTGTAGAGGAATAGTACAGGCTTAGCCTAGTTTTTCCTCCAATGTCATAATTGTATTATGATTATAGTATTTTATACAATAAATAAATAAAACAAAAAAAAAATAAATAAATCTATTCAACTGAGATATTTTTGGTGTACATTAAGCACTGAACGATATACAATAATAACATCATTAACTGAACCGTTGAATCTATAAAAATCAACCGCACAAAATGCAATTCCAACAGTTCCATTTTACAATTCCATCATTTTTGTTTCACTTTTTACAAGCCTTGATTCCAGCTATGTGCAAGATCTATGGAAGAATACAATGATGTAACAGATGGCGTGCTCATTTGAGGGAGACAAATTATTTTTGACTGATCGGTTAGAGCTAGTCAAGCAAAAAACCAATACGAACATCTGGGCATCTTTTGAAACCGCTCGTTTATGACGAGTAATTTTCAGGGATGGAAGAGGGGAAGAGAAAAAGAGAGATAGAAATATTATGGAGAAGTGAGGAAAGATCTTTGAAGAGACAAAAAAGCGGTGTTGTGGAGGAGAGAGGATTGAGAAAGAGAGAATGAGAGAGAGTGAGTGAGAGTAAAAGAGAGGGAGAGAGAAAGAGTGATAGAGATGTTGATTGATTGATTGATTAGCTTCATTTATCGAATAACCTGGGAGAGCAAAGTTAGGGCGCAGCCGGCCCTCTCCTACACTAAACCCTCCAATACAATTCTAAGTAAAACTAAAACGCAGTACAACAAAGATTATAAGATTAAGAAAACAAACTAATTTTACAAAATAATAAAAACATTCAAATAAAAAATGAAGGAAAGAGAAAAATCAAAATTTCTTTCGAATTTAAGTCAGTGAAAAGAATACAATAAGAAAAAAGAGAATAGTGAAAACAGTAGAAAAGTCCGTTCAAAATCCATAGACCATTTCGTTAGAAGTAGGAATGAAGAAAGAGAGGATTAAATGAAGGAAGGAAGAAAGAGAGAAAGAGAGGAACAGAGAGAAAAAGAGAAAGAGAGTATGAGAGAAAGACAGAAAGAAGGATAGAAAGAGAGCAAGAGTGGAAGAGAGAAAGAGTGAAAGAGAAAAGGAGAGAAAGAGATACAGAGAAAGAGATAGAGTGAAAGAGATAGAGAGAACATCCTCAATAGTATCGAGAGAGATAGAAAAGGAAAGAAAAGAGAACATTCCATAAAAAATATAGAGAGTATCTGAAATGGAACAGAGTTGAAGCTTCAGCAGATGTACATCACTTTTTGAAGCTTATTAGTCGAAATTTGTAACAATTTTCAAGATGAATAGCTTTGAAAATAGCATAATTTCAGGTTATAACTGTTGAAGGTCTTCAAAGGCCAGGCGCCTTCTGGCATTAATTTCAGCGCAATTTACCTGTCAGTTTCCATCAGATGTAGACTTTGAGTTGTTTTACTGTTACTTGGAAGAGGGCATATGGGTCTACCACTCAGCCCTATGGCAAAAACCAATCGAGGAAAGATCATCCCTTCACAGAGCACTGGACCCTTTTCCATTCTTCAGCAAAAGATGAAAGGGTAACACGACAGGTGGCTGCGTGCTTTGAGGGATGATAATTCAGAAAAAATTGGAGACTCACCCTCAATCATGAGACTGTTACCATCATGCTCAATTTATTTATTAAGGGTTTAGTTGTGAGCATATGTTGAAGAATGGCACGCACCTCTGTGAAGACAAGAAACTTGGGTTTTGGGAGAGATTTTTCAGGAAAATATGTAATGGCTCGTGGCGATAAGGAGATCGATATGTGGAAAATGATCATCATGCTGCTGTCGAAAGTGAGTTATTCATCTAAAATCGACTCATATTATATAAATAAATAAATCTCCATATTATACGTAATTATAAAAATGAATGTCTGCTTGTGTGTTAGTTTGTTTGTTCCCTATAGACTCGAAAACTACTCGACAGAACGGCATGAAACTTTGGGAATATGTTGTGTGAATATTGGGGATGGTTTCTGACCAGAAATTTTAATAGGGGGGCTAATAATGATTATATATGTCAATCAATTTTACAGACGACCTATGTTTTCGAAATATTGTCGGCCGAGTGGCTAGCGTAGAACGGGAAGATCTTCATGATTCAAGATCATGTTGTGATAAAATTGTTTACTGGTATTAAAACGGTAGTTTTAAGCACATAGGAAGTCCGTATTGAGATGTAAATGGAAATATTGATCGTAAATAAATAAAGTTCATGATTCACCAAATATAGTCAAGTGTGACATGAGATAAATTGACTTTTTGGCGGTACGAAGTACGCCGGGTAAGCTAGTTTATATATAAATTTCACAACTGATTGATAGAGAAATTCTATTAGTTTTGGTCACATATATTATTATATATCGTTTTCCAGTAATTGTAGAGGCTCAAATGCTGAACCTGGAAATACCAAAGGAAAAGAATAATGTTAATTTATTTCGAATGAAAAGTAAACCACAATATTGAGCTCAACATTATTATCTAGGGAGAGCACCTTTCCAGATAGAAAGTTTGGTGATTCTGCATTTCTTTATATAATGATTCTTCAAATAAATTATATATTTTCATTATTGGAAAATGAATTGAATTTGGTCTGAACATGAATGATACCACGAATAATCCTTGTGACAGTGAAGAGACTGTATCAACTTAATAATCCTATTCTATTCAGTAAGCAATTTTTGTTTGTATGATTGATTTAAAAACCGACAATAACGATTCTTATTGGATAAGTATTAAGGATATCTCTCAAAAATAATATGAATTAAATCAGGAGACACACGACATAGATAGATTAAAAACACTTAGAAACTTACATTATAATCGGAAATTTTCGATTGCTGGGCTAGCTTTCTCGACCGTGCAGAGAGTGGTAGTAAGTTTCTAAGTGTTTTTAATCTATCTATGTCGTGTGTTTCCTGTTTTAATTTATATTATAAAGCTTTAAAGTGTTCTCTGTTATGTGCTCTCAAAAATAATATCTCCTAATTCCCGTAGCGATGCACGAGCGCCCTGCTAGTATTCATATATAGTATTACTACTACTTGTTTAAGTAAAATAATTTTTCACACGTCATAAGACTTTTGTAATTGCAACAAAATCGGAAGTAACTTCTCATATCCTCTAGTGGTAGTGACCAATCAATTATCTCACTAATCACTTCTTATCTCTGTTACCCTTCACTTACAACATTTCCCCCAAGTCCCTCACTTGCACCCTCTCATATTTGTTCAGTTCTGCATCTGACCGAAACCGCGGATTGTCTGTCAGTTTAATAAACACGCGAAAATGATCAAAGGCTCAAAGCAGAGGAGAGGGATAAAGATGGATAGAGAAAGGGAAAGTGAGTGAGATGGAGATTGGTGCCCTCCATTACACAATAACAGCCTTTCAAACGTATACAACCGACTTTGAGCATCTCTAGCTACGGTTTTGAATTAAATCACTTGGAAATCCTCCCTTTATTCAGCCCTTCACTCAAAGAGGAATTAACGTTGCTGTTGCAGGCTTCATGAAAACCATGCACTGAATGACAAGATAATTTGACAACTTCAACACTGTATCAATTCTTTGTGGGTGTTGTTTTTGTTGGAAACACTAACGAAGATAATCCCTCAACAAAACTGTATCAAGCGGGAAATTTCTGATTGATATATCAAACAAATGAAAGGCTCTTTGTTCGTTCACTGGCATAAACACTGAGTTAGAATCAGGTGTTTCTCAAATTCACTAGTTAATATCGTAAGTTTTTTGTTTTAGAGGATGCGTTTCCCCTACGTATTATTTCTTATTATAGGTATATGTATTTTCAGATAATTAGATCCATGAGTTTCGTTTCTCTGGGACATATGAACTATTCCACAGACTTCTAATACCAGAGGATACGAAGTTTCGCGTTGTTCCATCACTGTACTGTACTAATATTAATTATCACTCACGTATTCGGATTGCTATACTGTTAGTCCAGGCAATGAATGTTCAAAAAAGAGTATAGAGGGAAATTTTTGACCCCGCAGTTCTGTTAAGGGTAGTAAGGAGGTAAACACATCAAAAGTCCCCACCCCTACTCACTGTGCCAAAGGGTTGGGGTTGGTTCAATGGTACAATTTTTTGGTTTCTCGCATATAAGTCTAAAACTGTGTATCTTACGTACCTAACTGTTATATACAAAATTGAAGCTTACATGAATTCCTACAATATTTGTCTCCCAATTTTCCTATATCCCCACTAATTTCGAAATATACGCTCTTGAAGGTGTGACATTTTCGAAAAACACGTTTGCCTCTAATTTTTTCAATTTCTTCCCTAATAGCTTTTTAAAAATCGATGGGAAAAATCCATGCTGATTATGGATAGAGTATCGAATATTATAGGTATATGTATTGTGGAGCGTGATTTGAAGGCTTCACATACGTAGAGAGATTTGCCAAATCATGTAGTGCTGTATCCAAATGCCTCACGTTGGGGCCGGCAAATCATGTGAAGCTGTATTTGATGGCTTCACACATGTAGAGTGAATCTTGTACTGAGTCAATGGTGTAGCGGCTATAAATTTTGTAATTGCGTGTGTGGACGCTGAGTGTACACCAGACTGATTGATTCACTACAAGATTCAATACAATTGTCGGAATCGCGGGAGGCCTAAACGCTCGCTCACCCTTGATTCTTCTAATGACAAATTGTATTGTGATGTAATTTTTATAAGTAGTGTAGCGATCGCTAAACACTGAATACGGATACCTTAAAATTATTACCTGTGAAGAATGAGCATACAAAATCATACAGGTCGAGCAAAAATCCCGATGTAGATAATTTACGGGACTGCGTCTCTAATAAGTTCTGAAGGATTAAAATACGGTATTTGGACCAAATATCGTTCAGAATATACTTCGAGAACAGAGTCTTGTCGGGTTTTAAGCTCTATTGTAGGAATTTATATGATCTATGGCTGCCACTGCTGTACAATTGATGTGTTCGCTCCTAAGTCGAGGTAGGTAACAGATAAAAGCTGATATATGAGCAGGTAAGGACAAAGAATAAATATCTTGATCTGACCCCACTCGCTACATCCACTTAGACCTGTTCCAATATCCAGCTTAATTCAATTATTCTAATGATCGTATTCGATCGGTTCTTGATAATATAGAACGTATCAGACACAATAATTGACAGGCTTAAGAAATAATCGAACTCAGAAAGCGAATTAACAAAACTGAAATATATTACAATAAAATATGCAATCATACAGTGCAGATTCAGAATTTGATTTACAGGTTGATAATAATTTAGCATTAACAGAATAGTTAAAAATTTTCTTGTGCTTGCATGATACCATGCGTGATTCAACAGAATTTTACGATTGATAAAATTGAACAATTTTGAAAGAATAGTGAAAAACTGAATTATAAAATATTTTTAAAAATGTTCGGGGTCGTGGTTCAGGCAGCGGAGGATAGTTAATCAACTACAAATTCTTATAAATTAAAATATGAATAAATTTTAGGCTCTTAAATGCTAAAGCGCTTGTCGGCGTGGCCAATAATTTAACGAAGAAAAATTTATGTTTTTCTGCACTGAAATATTTTCGAAGCGTAGATTGGGGCCCCTTATGACTTATAACTCACGTGAAATTCCTTGGTCGTCGTGGTTTTCTTCTTTAGATCAAAAAATCGTTTGATCGGCGGCAATCCAGGCTTCGGTTTCAGCACGTGGGGAATTTGAATTTAAATATCTCCTTCACCGAATTAATTAAGGGATAATTTACTTTAAGCTTTTAAATTTATCGATTGATGAAAGCAGAAATTTACAAATAACAAATAAATTGGCCTAAAATATCGGCTCACAAATAGAACATTTAAAATCGAACAAGAAATTTTCACAAATAGGTCTTTGGTAACTATAAAAAGAGATCTGCACGGTGAGGATTTCAAAAGGGAAGTGCTGCTCTTTTCTCTAAGCTTTTAGGCTAGACCTTGCTTCTCAGAATCTCAATGTAATAATTTGCATAAAAATTTGCCATTGGTAGAATTCTTGTGACATAAACATGACGTCAGTGGCAAGTAGTAGAATACAATTCCTTTAATTACAATAATAATTTAATTTATGTAATTCTTAAAACTGCTTAATCTTCTAGACATAGTTCCTCTCATACAATGTACACGTGCTAGTGTAACTGATAAGGCAGGGTTGGTGTCTGATAATAGATAACATGTGTTGCTTTCAAACGATCACCTTCTTGGTGCTATTTCTATGCACTGTGATTGGCTTAGACCTGCCATAGAGATTTAATTACCATGTGGTTCAGTTGAATTAAATTATTAATAAATTAATATTCTTGTACAATTTTATTAGGTTTGAGATTATTATAATTAATTTCTGCCATTTTATCAA